>NC_048894.1:53382602-53405986 GCF_011077185.1 Oxyura jamaicensis
ACCACCTATTTCATCTGGGGTCCTGCTACCACCTATTTCATCTGGGGAAATTGAATCTAATTTTAAGTTCTTCCACACTAGTTTAAAGAAAAACAAATAAGAAAATCGAGGAAGAGATAAATTAGTGACCAGCCTGTCTGCTCTTTAAGTCTCAAAGTTTAAGCACATACACATTACCATGGTTCTATTAAATTTACTTTATTAAGTTTAGCTCACTTCCTAGATGGCCACATAGAAAGATCCCCTTTTCCTAGGTAGCAGAGAACAGGAGGTTGGAAATGCATTGTAATCACTCAGAAAGGCAGACAAGTATGGGGAAAAGAAAAGAAAAAGTGAACAGCTGCAATGATTTGGGGTAGAAGAACATGGTGGGACCCTAAGCGTAAGAACAAGGAGTTTTAACTCACCGTGCAGGGCAACTGGCAGAGAGGTGAGAGCTTCAGAGAGCAAGGCAACAACAAGCCACAGGAATGTCTGTGCTTACAAGGAAACGACAGAACAAGTACTGGAAATACAACAGAGAAAACAATTAATTGGTTGAGATATATAATGTACGTGTGAGCTATCACTATGTATAGTAAGGAGATGCCTGTTTTCATAACAGAGCAACGCAGCTGGTCAGTCTTTTGAATACCCCATGCTCTACCTCCAACATGCACAAAACATTTACTGTAGCCAGCTCTTCCAAAAGCTGGAAGTAAAACCATGGTGGCATTTGTGTTCTGCCTGTTACCAGCCCTACTACTCCTTCTGGTTTCTCTCTGAATATGCCCAGTCCCCACTTCCATTTGTGACGCAGGCTATACCCACTTCTCTCCCTCATCAATCCCACACCTCGCTCACCTTTGCTCCGAAGCTTGCTTTTTATTTCTTTACCTCCAGCTACAGACCCCACATCTTCCTTTCTACCTTCCAAGCAATGACGTTCAGCTGCAGTACAGGACCACTCTTCTCTTAAATCACAGGCCAGGTACTGTAGAACAGGAAAAGGTAGCCCTTAATTTTTACAGTCTCATGGTAGTTCTCCCTATCACTCTCAAAAAGAAAGAGGTTTTTCTGCTTCCTTTTCTCTTATTAGACTTGTGCTAAATCACTACAGGGAGGAGCAAGAGCTCAGCTCTTAACCAGCGGGGATCCCACCTAAGAAGCTGGGTGAGGAAACCCATCAGAAAGGGACTAGTACTTCCATCTAGCTCCAGGTCTGGCCAAGCTGGTTGTTTTTATGAAAACAAACAAACAAACGAACAAAAAAGTGACACTTTAACAAATAAAAATGGAGCTGAAAATTATCCTGTACTGCCTGGAAAGAACAGTAAAAATGCAGAGGAAAAAGTGAGAAATATTTAGAAAACAGAACTTTGCTCACATGACTTGAAATTATCTAACAATCTGATAGATGGGAGAAGTAAGAGATATAAGGATATGTTCTTACCACACAGTTAACCCAGGCTGTTCGCTGATTTTTGTCTCAGGTACTTTAAGCTAAGGCTACCTGGCCAGGCTTGCAATAAAAACTTGTCTATGTGCATATATCGCCCATTCAGACTGTTTACCAAGCTAATTTACCTCCTTTTGTAGTGAATATAAGTTACTGAATTACTAATGGTCACCCAAAGCCTTCCCACAGCTTCAGAAGGACAAACTAGGAATGCCAATGCAATTTCTTCCACTATTTCCCAGGTGAGGATTTAGCTCCCTGCAGCACAAAGTCCTAGAAGGCTTTGTGATACAGAGAGGGAAGCACAGCGGTAGGCAGCCTGGTCAAGGGGTGGTCGTGTTGTCTGGCTCACCTTGCTAGACCAGCATGAGTAACATCCTGAGTCTTTTTTAGGATGAACTTTTCTCTTGAGCTTTTCCAGAGGGCAAGACGTTTTGTGAAACTAAGATTGAACTGGCTGAGCAACTGGATGATTCCTATCTACCCCTGGCATTCAGGGACCTCTACATCTCTGCTCTAAACCCCTCAGATGTCTCTGTGAGAGGTTATGAGCCCTTATCTCAGGCAGTATGGGGGGGGGGGGGGGGGGGGTGTTTGGAGCCTCCTGCTCGCATGGTGAAGAAATGGTCAGGGTAGGAAGCTTCAACACGTAGTCAAACTCCTCTGAGTGCAGGGCTCCGCGGGGAGTTTATGCTAAGCCCTGCACAGCCCGGCAGCTCCTCTGCTGCTCCAGGTGTCTCTGAGGTAGCTACAGCTGATCTGCATGTCACAGGGATGAGCTACCTGCATCTAATGCGTGCATGGGAAGGTTTTGGTGTCATGAGACCAACATGACAGGAGAGTAACTACAGGGGGGCAAGAAAAGGGAACCAAAATGGGTGAGTGTGCCCACCCAGTGCAACACACCTGCTGCCCAGGCCTCCCCCTGTACCAGGCATTTTCTCCAGGGTTGTACTGGACTTCCAGCAGGAAAGGCCGCCGGCTGGCATGCTGGCTGGCAGAGGAAGCACAGAGGGTAGCACAGCCTGCCATGTGGACAGGTTGGTCCCTTTTGCCAAGTCTCAGCTCTTGTGGACCAACCAAGCCACGTGTGCAGGTTGGTGGCTCCATGCACTGCCTCAGCAGGGACTAAAATTTGGCCCTTTGTATCACAGAATCACTGAATATCCTGAGTTGGATGGGACCCATAGGCACCATCGAGTCCAACTCCTGGCTCCATACAGAACTACCTAAAAATCAAGCCAAATTTCTGACAATTGTCCAAATGCTTCTTCAACTCCAGCCAGCTCAGTAACTGGGGAGCCAGTCCCAGTGCCCGACCACCCTCTGGGTGCAGAACCTTTCCCTAATCCCCACCCTAACCCTCCCCTGTCCCAGCTCCATGCCGTTCCCTCGGGTCCTGCCGCTGTCCCCAGAGAGCAGAGCTCAGCGCCTGCCCCTCCGCTCCCCTCGTGAGGCAGCCGCAGGCCGCCATGAGGGCTGGGCGCTCGCCCCGGCTGGCTGAGGCGCCGCCATTTCACCGCCCTCCTCCGTCCCCAGCAGGTGTCACCCTGCCCCGCGCCACGGCCAGGGGCGGCGTTTGCAGCCTGCCGGCCGCCTGCCCCCGAGCAAGGCGGGATAAACAAGTGCCTCGGCACCGCCAGCGGAGACATCAGGTGTTTATTTATGTATTTGTCCTTTTTTTTTTTTTTTTTTTTTTTTTTCTTCCCCAAGAATAGTAAGGGAAAACGCACCGCACACACAGTATGGAAATGAATGGTCCTTTCAGTCACTCACAGTTTCCTAAGATACTTAGCTAAATGATGTGGATTCCTTTACACAGTCACAAGGAAGAATGAGAATGTCACTAAGATAAATTAAAGGCAAATAAAATTATGGGTATATTATCAGTTAGCTTTTTCTCTTCTCCACATGAAGCCACACTAGCCATCTCCCTAGCAGCCAGGTTTTGCTCTGACGGGTTTGCATCTGTCTGAGGAAAAGGAAGTAATGCGTTTGTGTTCGTGTGAATGCACAGTCAGGTCCTTTGGAGACTGACACCTGTGTTTGTCTGGTGAGTTCATTCCTGGCAGGTAAGAGTGCTGCTGTAGTTCCTTTTTTGATGTGGTCAGAGCTGCTCCCTTCATGGCTATGTTTCTTTTCCCCTAGCATAGGATTTTGTACCTTTCTCTTGCCTTCCTCATCTGTTCCTCGGGCGCTGTTCTCTCTGACCCAGTTCTCTTTCCCTCCAGCATACAGAATCGCAAGTCTTTACCTTGTGCCTGCTGCACTGCAATTCTCTATATGCTGGAGGAGAATGTTATGTTTAAAGTACTGATCCTTTCTACTGGAGAACCAAATTTTCCCATTTCAAGGTGATGTGTGAACTTCTGGGGCAAACAGCTTTCTCACAAAAGGGAAGGCACAGCTGGCCACAACACCCTGTGACTCCAGGGAGCAAGGACATACACACCTGGACCAAGAGGGGCATTCTGAAATAAACCCCTCGTGTTCAATAGACAGGAGGAGCTGGCAGGAACTCAGATGCCTCCGATTTTGCAGTGTTTGAACTCGACATCCACACTGTAGCATCTTGCATAAGCCTCTGTTTTGTAAACAGCCTGTAGTGCTCAGCCAGCATGCCGCAGCAGCGCTCAGAAGCTCTATCTTGTGAAGCTGCACCGTTTCCCGATTTGCTCCATGCACACTTCTAATGCCACCTGGAATAATGAAACCGAAGTCAGTCCTTAAAGTTTTATACAGGCTTTGCTGTAGCTGTCTGCCTCTTTAAATGTACCTAAGACCAAGCCAAATTATTACATGGTGGGGGTAAAATTGTCCTACAAAAAGCGATGCTTTGGCATGAATTCAGACATCTTATTGCTAGGAAGGGCCATTAAATAATGTCACCTGACCTCCTATATATACAGAACATTGCATTTAATTACTGAGTGTAGTACTAAGGGTACAGAGGGATCTAAATGAAAAATCTGAATCAGGGCCCTTCAACCTCACTTCTTTTTTCTACGTTTATTTGACATTTCAAAACAACTTGGCTGCTTTTCAAGTGCTGTCAGAAGTGCTGTTTCCCTTTGAGGAGCCAGTAAGTTCTAATTTCAGGCAGCTCGTGAAGAGAAACCATCATTTCTCTTCCCAGCACTGGCCCAGCAACTACTGAGAAGAGACGTTAGTGATTGCATAAGCAGCTACTGAAGAAATCCCAACCCGTAGAAGACTCCCAGGTCGTAATGCACAAGGGGAAGTCTGGGGGCAGAGGGCATAGGGAGAGGGCAGGATTCATGAGGAGGGAGGGCTGGATACTGGAATGCTTTAGGACATAGAAGCCTCTGCTGCGCAACCCCGCCCAGAATAGGAATAACAAAAATATTTTCCTCCTTCTCCTTTTGAAAAAAAATCAAAGCATTTGATAAAACAAAGACGCAACTTTTACAAAGTAAAAACGGTAACAATCACGCGCAGCAGGGACTCGGTTTAGCTCAGAGAATTCCCCCTCTTTCCCTGTTGTCTTGCAGATTAGGGAGGCACAGGATAAAGAGATCTTGTCATGGATATTAATGGAGCTCTCCTGCCGAGATAGCGTACATAAGCTCCGGTCCCAGCCTCCCTGTTGCCATGAAGCAGCTAGCTCCGGAGATGTGTTTCCAAACAAGTTGATAGAGGCTATCTCAGGGAGGGTGAGGACAGAGCAGGGTACGAATGTCCTACCCGGCTGCGTGACCCACGAGTGCCCTCACTCACGGCTACCCCATTAACGCTTCTGCCTGGGATTTTATTTTGTTCAGTGATTTGTTCTGAAATAAAGACCTGACGGATATACAAGCAGCAGAATGGGCTTCCTCTCTGCAAGCACTTTCCCACTCTGCTTTGTTTTCTCTTGTTTCTTCAGGGTTTTTTCTTTAACAGGCCATTTCTCATCCTCAATACTTCACATCTCTGGCAGGTGCTATATCCATTCTTCCTCTCTGGCAGTTTTAGGGCAAGAAATGCTTTTGTTTTGGAGGAGAGGAAAGTGAGAGAACGAAAATGAGGAAGATAAATAAATTCAGCAAGAGTTTTACAAAGACAGCATAGAGAAAAATTTCTCTGTTCCAGGTGAGAGTATTTAGTGTGTTGTGGCAACATGTAGTGCCTGGCTACTACAGTATGCTGATATGACTGCTTCCTTTGTTTTGATCCTATTTATATTTTGGAAGATAGTAAGGCCAGCTAGTGATATAGAAGTTGATGATTATTAGCAATGACATCTCTATCTTAGACTAGTCATACTTAAAAATCAAATGTATAGATCCAGCTGCAGAATTGCAAAATGTAGAAAGTCCTATAAGACACTAAAAATTTCCTTCTGACGTCGTACTCTAGCATGGCTGTGAGAGCCATCACCTTTCCTGTTACACTGCCTGGATGCCTAGAGCTAGAGACATGAACTATTACAGTAGGAGTTACAGTGCCAGAGCTCTCAGGCTAGGACTGCAAGGGATCAAAATCCTCAGCACAGCATTATGCTGTGGCTTCATCTTTGCGTTGGGAAAACAAACATGCCTGGGCCAAATGGAAAGGAACACCAGCAACCATCTTATTAAATTCTCTCTTCACCAGAACACATGTGCATCTGTACATGGGAGTGGTCCTTGACCCAGAATATCATCTGAATTGTGATTGGGAGCTGCCTGAGAAGTGATAGTCAGCCAATCTGAAAACTACCAGAGACTTCTGACAACGTAATTTCTGACAATTCAGTTCATATTCAGAAACCTTCCTTGCCACTGTTTAAACTGCTAGAGTGAACACTGTGTGGAACTGTTTTCCCCACATTTCTGATCACTATGATATTCTGTCTTCTATCCTCTGTATTATGTCCCTTTGTGTACACTGCCAAGAGACTGAATTATTCCATGATTTGACACTTACTGAGTATAAATAAGCTATTTTTGTTTAAAAATAGTCATATTAAGTACTAAAAATAGTCATATTAAGTCCAAAATTCTTGACATACCATGCTTTTATCACCACAACCCTAGCAATCAATATGTCTCATGCTTTACATATTCCTTTTCCCCTAAATGTTCCTGAAGGATCACCCCTTTGCAAAGGCAGTTGAGCCTGCCTTTGGGAACGCTTGTTCACTGCAGCAGGTTGGCAGGCAGAGGAAAGGCTGGTAAAAGAGAAGGCTTTCTAACAGATAGCCCTCGTGAGCAAGGAAGCCAGTGGAAAAGAAGTGCTCCCTAGCAGTTAAGCTGCTCCTTGCCATATCCATGCCTCTCCTAGGATATTAGAGTTCAGAAGAAAAAGATACTTCATGATCCTATAAGATACAAGCACTAGATGGAGCAGCGGGCAAACTTCTGGACTCTTTCATTGCTTATATTCAACCCATGAAGTTACCAGATAGCCCACTTGGAATTTGAGCTGTCAAGCTAACTCCAGATCAGTATTTTGTAAAGATGCAGGCATGCCTTCTGTAGGGCTCCCATCTGAAACTATTAGGCTTTGTTACAAGACATTTTGGATTCAGTACGATTACTGCTGATAAATAAACAGAGGCCACATTCTGAGATACATTCTTAGATGTTTGTACCTACTTCTTTGCCTAACAGTGTTAACCAAGATATACTCCTTTTCAAGATTTTCACTAAAAGTCTTAATTCCAGTGTCATTAGATTGCTGAAGCTTCAGTCAACATAAACAAAAGAAGAGAAAAAGTTACCTTGTTGGAGGCGAAAAAGTATATTGTTAGATAACAGCCTCATGATTCTTGAGGTAACTTGGAGGGAGAGCGAGGCCTGATGTATATAGCTTTTAATCATTTGGGAATGCCACTGTGAAATTTGGCTTTCTTTAAAGAACAACAAAATAGAAAAGGACAGAGGATATTTCCGCCTCTTCTCTTGACAAAAACAATCTTTGTAATGTCAACCAACAGCTAATACTGAGCTTATCACTCCTTCCACTGTGCCCTGCTCTCCCACCTCTGTTCCCTGTTCTGGCTTCTCAAGCTAACACCCTTTGGAGCTGACTGAATAATGGACTTTTCACTTCAGGCTCTGCATCAAATAAATGAAAAAAGATCATGTGGGTTGGATAAGGAATTATTCAATTTAGCTTCAAGACCCTGGATTTTTAAATCTCACTGTAAAAATGAAAGACGGTCACTTTTAAAATGAAAAGTTAAGCTGGTTTGTTTATAAATTACACTTACCAGGTCTTACCCTTTCTCGCTTTTTCCCCTATAGACTATTTATCAAAATTGGTAGCACCCCAGTTTGCCAAATTCATGGCAAATGGTTTTAGTTTTCCAGAGACTGCAGATGTCCCTTGCCAGATTACAAAGGAAATAATAGAATATAAAATGCTTATTTGAGAGATATTTGAAGAATTACTCATGTCAGCAGGTGGGTTTAAACATACGTACAAACATTTATATTATCAGAAAGCTGATGGCAATCCCGAATTCTTATTTTTTTTCCTCACTCTTCCCTTTTCTAATGTGCTCCTAAATTCATCCAATGAATTTAAAATCCATCAGTCTGAGTTTATACCTAATGCATGCTCCCAAGAGGCAGGAAAGGATTATAGCTTGGTTAGGAGGACTTGAAAAAATGTTTTGTTTATGCATGTAAAGCTGTTTGTTAACTAAATTTAAGCATCAGCAGGCTAATGGCTGTTGTCTGACTGCAGAAACAATTTATTTTATATTTTAAGACCAAAGTAGCATCATGCTACATCTCTCTGTATCCCCAGCGGCATCTCTCGAGAGACATGTCAGTGATTTCTACTGCAAGGAAGAACCATCCCCAGCCCTAACAGCAATTACTGCCTCGTTCACCTTGTTCCCCTTCTTGCCCTGACCCTTGTGGTCACGGCTATCAGCAGCAGCAGAACGATGCTCAGGCAGCATACAGTGATCAGGTAGCTCATTCTCACCTCATCCAGCACAGGTACCACAGACAGGCACTGAGGAGGACAGCCAAGCTGAGACAGACAGACTTCTCTGTCTGTACCCATAAGCTGGCCCTGATCTGAGGTGTGATGGCAGTATGTGCTAACACGTGACAGCAGACATACTTTCGTAGTATATGCAATGTATCCATGCTAAAGCCTAGCCAGGGGAGGTTTCAAAATATGCAAAGGAATGCTAACATCACACCTTAAATCCTTCTCCAGACACACGACCAAAAGCACTATTAACCTGAGCGCCAAAAGCACTTGACGTTGGAAGGAAATCCCATGCAGAAGTGGCTAGATTCACAGAAAAAGACCTCAAGTTACACAAATCTGAACATCAATGTTAATCAAGAATGGGAACATCACTGTCACATAATGGGGAAAAGCAACTTGCAGGTGGTAATGAACACTGGTAGCGTTTTTGAGAGTAATTACTCTGAGGTTGAAATTAGGAATGGTAATCACCGAGACTGTTCTAAAGAAGAGAGGAGCATAGGATGTTAGCAGAGAAAAGTTTTAAGTTTGTTACTATTTTAATAATGATTCATAGAACACATTAATAATTATTTGTATTTGTATAGAGGCTTTCATCAAAGTCTCGCTACAGAAAGACCTAGCTGATTTTATGGAAAGAACTGCACAGATTTTGTGGACATGCACAATAAATACCAAACCACTTTCACCCACTTTTCCGTTGGCTATACAGGAGACAAATCCATTTTCCATGATATCACTTGTCTGCAAAATTGCAGACCCAGATGGAAACAGGATTATGCTAACGCAGGGACGACATACACCACATTCTGTGTTTGCTTAACACACACATTGTTGTGGTGTGCTCCTATTTCACATGGCGATGCTCTGAATTATGGTAAGGTACTTTAACTAAAGCTTTTCTACATGAAGAACAAGTTTAACATTTCTTGAACTTGGAAGTCATGCACTTATTTAGCAATGTGTTATTTTGCTTGGTGGAATAACGAAAAGTAGAAGCAAAACCAGGCTGCTTGCACTTTCTGGCATCCTTTGTAGTGCTGTCATCAAAGTGATGCTGTGGCAAGAGGGATAGCTCAAGCACATCACCAAGCTTTGAAACAATCTATGCCATTACATGAAAGTTTCCATGAAGCCCCAGTGACTGTATAATTGTCAAATGTGAATTGGTTGAAAATGCAGTATTTCTAGTAATGCCACTGCAAAGAGTGTGAAATGTTGTCCACTCCTCCTCCTCAAGCATTAATAAAACCAAAGTACAAAATCCCAATGCAACAACAGGTGAAAGAGAGCCACAAGACAGAATAAAACTCTGCTGAACAACAAGTAATGATGATGTTGTATTAAAAGTTCAGATTCAATGCATCCTGGAATAAGAATATACTAAAATAACCCATGGATTCATTTTCTGGTAACATGAAATGTGACTTATTTCAGCATGTTTTCACTATGGCTATCTACTCAATGGAGTCAAAATGATTTGGCTGATTGCTGTCAGCTCTGTCCTGTAATTCTCAGGAGACAACAGTCCTGTTCTCCCAAAGGGCGGCGGCGTGTGCAAAGCAGGAGGATTTGAGCTTTGCTCCTCTTTTCTTTTCTTCTTTTTTCTTTTTTAACTCTGCTTTTCTTAGGGAGAGCAAAACAGCTGTTGTACTATTGTGATCCTGCCAGAAGGCTGTGATGCTGGAGAATGCAGGCTGAAGCTCCGTCAGTTCGTACCTAGCAACATGTACGCTCTGCATTTCATATTAGCTAGTTTAATATGATTATGGGACTTTGTTTTCTCACCACTGGAGCATATTTTTTATTTCAGAAGAGGAGCACAGGTATTGCTGTTCTGCCTAGATGACTCTTGGGAACTTTCTTTAACATCTAAAGCCGTTTTCTGGCAAGCAACTTGTTCTCTAACAACAACAGGCTGGGAGTTTTGATAGATCCATTTAGTCTTTTGAGAAACAACTAAATTCTGTGGGTTAACTTGTCTTCTTTTACCATCTAAGGAATATTGGCAGGCTGCAACCATTTTCCTCTGTTAGCCCTTGAAATGATTCTTCATGCTTTTGTCACATAATTAAAATTAGATTATTGCAACTCCCTGCTGGCTGGCCTTAGAGCTTTGTAAACACTCCAGCTGGCCCATAGGTTCGTAGTGAAAAGGATGCTCTAAGCATATTCTTTCTTTGTCCTCTCTTCTCTCATCTGTGTTGAAATCACTGCACTTGCTAACTGCCAGCAGAATGTATTTGGTTATTGCTTTCTAAGGGCAGTAAACATAATGTCAGAGACATTATGTGCCAAAGTCTCTCTCAAGCTTTGCTTGAAAGAGTCTGCATGCAAGAGCTTTCAATCTATTTTCTCTTTGTCGGTGAGGTCTCTCTCTGCTGAAAAGGAGAAGGGAAAGAAGGGGGAGGGAACAGAGGAGCACAGGCTCCCTGAACACCACATACAAATGGAAAATGCATATAGCAACATGATTTCAAAACCAGGGGCTGTCTTTCTCTGACTACCATGTAAACACTGTGGATGTTATGCAGTTACTTCTCCTGTGACAAAATGACTCCATTTCCCCCCAAAGATGAAAGCCATTTTGAAATGACAGCATCTGCCACTACAGCTAGGCTTTCTGAGTTCAGTAGGCTGCTTCCCTGGCTGACTTCTTTTTATGTCACATTTGCTTATGGACCATTACTCCCACATTCACATCCAACCACTCCTGTCTTATAAATCTCGTATGTAACACTGTGATTGTGTGAGATCTGCTTGATGAGCTTGTACGGATTATTGTACTAAAGTTCTCAAGAGCCTGAATGACTAATTGTTAAGGAGAGAGAACAATGCGGGGAGAATAGCGCTTTAAAAGTAAGTAATACTAATGGCATAGCTTGTGCTTGGACATGATTGTTTGTCTGTCACATGTACAGATCAGCTCTTAGTGTCCTCTGGTTTTATGGGCCTATAACCTCTCAGCTCTGTGATCTGCTAGGGAATTACTTATTTTGCTGAAGGAGAATTACTAAGGGTGCAGATGCACAAACAGGCAGTAAAGCTGGCTGTATTGAACTCCCTGTAACTATCAGAGCCTCATCGCCTTTGCCGAGCCAAGAGTACATTTCTTGGGATCAAGTTTTAACGTAGTCTTGGCCAGGCAGTGTTATGAAATGGTGACTATGGACGCAGAACCACCATAGTAAGATTGTAAAAGAGGAATATTCCCTTTTTTGTGTTTCACATTGTCACTCATATTAATGATTTGTGTTCCGGCATAGTAAGCTCTCTGGCCAGTCACTTTTTCTGTGCTTTTTGCTCCCTAGTCCTTTGGGCACCGATATTTAATTATGCAGTGATGTTACTAGCCATGGCCTTGATTTTAAATCCCATGGATGCGTTTCCAGAATGGCTACTCCCCCATCCAGCTGAAAGTAGGAGAGCTGCAGGTCTTTGGCAGCTCTACAAATCAAGACTGCAGCTCCTAGAAGAAGTCTGAAAACAGTTGATTCTCACACTCAGCTTCCTGCCACGGTGCAGTTTGTGACTGCTGGCAGCCACAACATAACATAAGCTTGGTTTCTTCTTTCCCTGCCCCACTGGGGCTTTTCCTAACATAAATACGTTACCGTGTGTAAGCAAGTGCGCAGCGCCCCGGCTAACGCAGAGAACAGATCTCCTATGACAGAGAGAGCAATTGCAGGGCTCTGCTGCCTTCCCAGTGCAAACATCTCCGCTGGGGACCTGCTCCACCGCACTGCTGGCATGCCACTGCCTTTGAGCAGGGACGGTGCCAGCCTCCCAGACAGCCGGGAGTACGCGATGCCAAGACGCCATGTATCAGGGCCTGTGCATGTGTCAAGGACAGGTTTCCCAGCCTGAAATGTCAAAGCAACTGTTTTTCCCTCAGGAGGTGCATTTGTCTCCGCGGTGAAGAAAATGTATTATCACAAGTGTTGCCTTTCAGCTGAGAGCTGGCTACAGACTAAACAGGCACTGAATCCAGCAAAGTCTCAGCACCCCCCTCTTCAGAAACATTCAGATCTTCAGATGATTTTCTTCCAGCAACCAGCCTGCTTCCAAAAGGAGTGAGCTGAATACTGACCAACGCAATCCATGCCTCCAGACTTCACATGTCAATTGCTTGGAAAGCAACACTTAACATTTCTTCTACCAAGGATGACTCTCAAACCTAGCGTCCTTGTTAGCCATTTTCAAATGTTTTCTGGTCATGACCCCATTTCAGACTGGGACTCCACTTCTGATGAGCCCTTGACCCCAAATATTGGCACGGAAAAATGGCTTCTAACTAATGGCTCTGTACTTCGCTCCTAACTTTACAGACCCTATGCAGAGATGAAACCCCTACTTTCAGACGAAGGGATGTGGAGCACGGCAGCTTGCTTCAGCCAGCTGCTGGGGGCTCACAGAGGGCTGTGCCCTGCTGCTGCCGAAGGCCTGAAGGCATGATGAAAGCTCAGCTGAGAGTTGCTCCTGACCACGCACCAGCTCTGTTCTGGGTCTCAGCTGTTGACTGCAGTTGAATTAGTTCCTGCTGCAAGCTGGAGGAGCCAGGTCCTGTGGTGTAGTTCTCAGGTGAAGCTTAAGCCATGGTATGATGGCTCAGAAACGCAGGCTTGTGGAATAGAAAACAGAAGGTTGCGTAGAAGGAGGTGGATACTTCGCCGCTGGATTAAAATTGCGAAAGAAGAAAATCTCCAGTTATCTTTCACAAGTAATTTCACATTAATTCTCCTGTGTTGTTGTGATCATGTTTCTCTCTTTCAAAGTAACAGGAGGGAGGATGGTGTGGGTTCTTTTGTTTCCTTTTTTTAAAAACAAAATGATGACATGTGGGCAGTTACTCAACCAAAGCCTCACATCCCTAATAGAAGCCTGCCTGACCATAACTTGCATATTCCAATTTTCATTCACAGGCAAAGACTTATCTATTGTACAAGTATTTTTACTCTCTCTTAATCAAAATACAAATTCTAGTTTAACTTAAAATAGAAACGTCAGAAACACTTGACATGACTTGCATGCCTGTCAACAAGTGATAATCAAATTTCCATGCCATACTAAAGTTGACCAGGAGACATCTCTCTCTCTTTCTTTCTTTCTTTTTTATTTTTTTAATTTCTTTATTATTTCATTTTTATTTCATTTTTTAAAATTTATTTATTTTAAGAAAAAAAAAACAGCCTATCTGGCTTCCATATCATATTGAATTTCTGAAACACAATGGGAGTTTTTTCTTTTTTACAAAGGACTTAAAAGGAGTAGGAGCAGTTAAAGGGATGTCTGCTGAAGCTGGGACAAGGGTAGGAGGCACACTTCTTTTTGAAACAGCATACGCGCAGTGTTACTGAAACCTAAAGAGCAGAGGGGGGATTATTTCTTTGCTTTTTCTGTTTATTTATCATGTAAATTCAGTTTCCCTTGTATAAATATTTAGCTTCTCCCTTTCTCTCTGAAAATCAAACAGCAGCAGGGGTAGAAAAGCACAGAATGCAATTGTAAAATTGGCATCGCTGTAGATTTGTGCAGGTTTGGGAACTGAAACAATTTTTAATGCATTTGTTATGAAATTACAAATATTATTTACAAATGGAATGGAAAGAAATAACACAGTTGCAAAAGGAAACTTCAGACAGAGAAATTTTGTTTGAAAGAAAACAGTGATAATGCAGTAATGCTCTTCAGAAGAAGGGAAGATAAAGGTGTAAAGAAGGAAAAGTTATTCCAGTCACTTTCAGCATAGGCTTCCTCTGGAAGCCTTTGCCAAAATCCGAGAGCATGTTCCAGCAATATAAACAAATAGGCCTGTGCAGTATGTGGTTAAAATTATCAATGTCTCACTAGCTTGTGATCCAGACTAAGCAGGGCATTAAAAAATCCCAAAGAGCACAGCATCTTCTATTCCTGAAGAGACCGAAAGGGTACACTGACATAACAGTTTCCAACAGCTGTCATAACAGCGTGCACGGGGTCATGCTGGAGCTGATGGACAACAGCCTCGTGCACACAGAGCGCTGGAGCCACGCTTCATGGGGCTGCATGCTTCCAGGTTCTGGTTACTCTGTACAGTATATCACCGCTTAATCCTTCTGGGATTGTCTGGGCCCTCCTCTGAGGAGTTCTCCAACATGCCCTTTTCTGGCTTTGCCAAGGCAGAGGAAAGCCTGTCCCTGCCTCCTTCATCTGATTTTGCCTGGTTCGGCTTCTGACACAAAAAGGCCCTCCTCACCCAGAGGTGTGGTGAGATGTGGAGAGGAGGACTTCTTTTCCATGCCTATTGCATTATTTGGGGGTGTAAAAGTTCCAAATCCCTGATAAATACAGCACCGACAACAGAAGCAGCTAGTTGTCATGACATCGCTGCTCTTAAGACACGAACTTACTGGGTTAAAAACTGAGACACTTCTTATTTATTTGAACAATCTCCCACTAAGTTCAACGCAACTGTACTCAGAGGAAACTACAGTGAGGACTACAGAACAGAAAAGCTCAAAATTATCAAATTACCATCCTGAAGGGCTCCTGCTGGGAGAGACACTGTGCTTGTTCCCCTGGGACAGGATGAGGAACAGGACAGAGACAGACCTGGTGCCCCTCCTTGCCTAGCTCTAGCTCCTTCACTCCAGCGCTGGGGAGTCTGCTGCTGCTCCCTGAAAAGCCCCTCCATGCAACATACAACACTTGGGCACACAAAAATGAAGAGAAGTTGCCCGCAGACACAGCAAAGTAAGGAGAGCGGATACCAGGCCTCCAGACCTGGTGGATATTCCATGATAAATGCTGCAGGAAGAGGCCTGAGTCTCTTAGCTGACTGGGCCTACTCCCCCAGCAGCACATCTTCAAGGGGGGTGGTCTGCACCAGCAGCCTCCCTCACCAGGTGTTGCCTTGGTGAAAAGAGATAGGAGGCCCAAATGGCATAGATTTTGCCATGGGAAGTTTGCAGAAACAGTCTGAGGATCTCTTAAGTGTTACCTGTGGATTCCCACTGCAGGTGACAGGTGAACTCTGAAGATCAGGTCCCCCTTTTCTGTATGCAGCTGAGGCATCCAGAGCCTGGGGCTCTGTAAGCCTAAGAAAATGGCAAAGACCATGTAATTTCTGGGTGGAGAAAGGGAGAACTGCACCTCAAAGAAGCATAGGTGCATAATAAAGTAATAATATATTAAAAAAAAAAAAAAAAGACAACAACTTTTTCTTGTAGAAAAAGTACCACCTGCATTCTGACTGTTGTATTAAATAAAATAAAATAAAATAAAATAAATGCAATGCAAAACCCATATTAAAAAAAAAAAAAAAAAGACATTGAAGAAGGCCAGAAAAGGTGTCGAATGTGTGATACAAAGTATGGTCTGAAAAAATGTGAGAGGAGTATGGATGGATGATGATGATAAAGGTGTTAAAGAAACAACCAGTTTTCTGGTTAGTCTTTGCAAATGGCAATTTGTGTCATTGTCATTTTTGAGATGCTTCTGGACTTTCCTCTTTCTGTTCCTCCAGTTTCAGCTCTCCCTTGCTACCTTGACACTGGACAACAGGCTAATGCTCCCTGATGTGCCAAATGTGTAGAGAACCATTTGCATAGGCCATGCTCTACTGGAGGGGATGAAACCTCAGCAGAGCAGCAGGAATGGTAAATGCCTTAACCTTTTCCTCTTGACTCCCTCTCCCAACCTGACAGTGTGATTGTGTGTGCAAGGCAGAACTAAGAGCTGGGACAACACAGAGCCAATGGGTGTAGAACTCATATTCTCTGCAAATGACGCTGAGTAGCTGAAAGACCTTTGGCACCTTTCTATAGTGAAGCTTTCAAGAGAATTTCCTGCAGAAGAGAACTGCGATGCTGTAAATTATACATCCTGCATGCTTAATTTGCATACTTCCAGGGGAAAAAAAAATAAAAAATAAAAAATAAAAAAAAAAAATAAAAAACTGCTTTAGGACATTATAAACTGCATGTGCTTCAACAATTTCACTAGCTCTAGCATCATCATCAACAACAACAACAACAAAAAAAAAGACAAAAAAAAAAGAAGAAAGAACTGCAGAGAACAACTTACAGAGGCTGGGGATTACTGGAAGGAACATGAAACCATGAAAGGTGTACATGCCCACATTTTCTGTAATGCTCACTGCAACTGCAAAATAAGTAACTGGCCACTCCTAAATATGACTAATGTTTTAACAACTTAATAACTTACTTCCACTGGAGTCTATGAAAATGAGATCAGAACAAAATGCTGTTTAATGCAGAAATGCTCACGATCTGCTGTCAGCTGCAGTAAACTATTTCAGCACACGTGTGAGTCTAAGCGCACACAGAACTCTGTTGAATGCAGAACAACGCTAAAAGCTGTGTGCTCACACTGACTGCTTTGCTGAAGTAGGGTCTCCATCTGTCTGCACAGAGCTGCACATCCAAAGTCTTCGCAACTTCACTTTGCAGCCATTAGTTTTGGCCCCACGGGAAGCTATTTATAAATATCTGAATTAATTAAATCAACTCTGTACAGCAGAAAAAGGAATCAACTTAGTATGGTGGCTATGGCAACAAATATTTCCTGGATGTAGTTTTGCTGCTAATCAGCAATGGCCTCCCCACATTCCTAACGATGGCAAAAGTTGTTGGGCTTTTTTTGTTTGTTTTGTATTGAATGTGTTCCTACTTAAGACAATAAATGTGATGTCTGAGTATTTTAGATGAAGATTCCTTTCCAGTAGTACTTCATTTCATTAAAAATTATTAGGAATTTGAAACTGGGATCCGTGATTTTCCCATCTTCTTTCCCCTTCCTATCTCTCACTGGTGCGGTGAAAGTCTCCACTTCACTGCAAGAATCCATGGGCTCTGACTCTGCATTTTGTTACTAGAGTGACCCCTTCACCTCTGAGAGCATGACTAGAAAAAATGACGGCACGAAACACCCTCTTATTTTCAACAGGCAGTCTTGGCTGACCGCTGTGTCCACACTAGGCAAAAATAGAAAATAAAAAGGTGCTGACACTTTGCCAGGCGCCATCTGCAAAGTACGCTCCTGGCCATGTCAATCACAAAAACGAGACCCTACGTGCAGCACATGGTAGAAATATCCAAGTCATGTCTGTGCGTAGTCACTGCACTTGCCAAAAGCGTCCACAACCTCCTTGGAGTTTTGTGAATGCCACGCTGTGTGGATTGAGAGCCTTTGGTGGGCTGTGGATATCTTGGAGGATTTCCTGAGCTTGTCTGCTCTTTGGTGGAACCGGAAGATACCACGAGGTTGTGTGAGCTTTCTTTCTTTTCACTTCTTCATTTCTTTTATTGAGTAGATAAACCAACATTTTAAAGATGGTTTCAAACAAACACGAGTCTTGCCCATTGCTAAATGAGATGGCACATCCAGGACAGGTCCATGGTTTCACTCTGCTTTTACTTTCCTGTTCTTTTAAATAGCAGCCTTAGAGTTATGTGGTCAGAGTGTCTGTCTGTCCAGATACTGCTTTCCCTCCCTTTAATCACTAGGTAAATCCATAGGTCAGTGTCAAACAAATGCAGCAAAGGAGGTCAGTTCCCACAATTAAGGTCATACAAATTTCATGAAAACAGGCTGCTGGTAGGGAAAAGAGATCCTTGCCGTACCCTGACTGTTAGGAAAGTTAGATCACTGTCTTGTTAGACAAGAATCTGCATCGGGGCTGGGGTAGGCGGTGAAAAAGTACACGTGCTTATGATTGCCGCAGTTCTGGGAGAAGCTTCAGCGGAAACCGATGCCTTTTTTAGGCACTGGTATCAATCACTTGGAAGAGAGGGGTTTGTATGAAATCAGCCTTCAGAAGCCTCTGTGCCTGACATTGCCAGTCTTACATGGGCAATGAAGTGGTTAATATTCACCTTTAAATGCCTTTCCACTGTTTTTGGTATCTATTCAAATATGTGGTTTTAGACTGAGATCCCACTCCAAGCATATTTGTTTATCTGCATATTATAATTACTACGTGATATCTTGGAGAATAAGAGAGGAACCTGTTTAGGCAAGAGGTGCGTTAGGTTTGTAAACCTGGAGGCACACCTTTCACGTGACCAAAACTGCAGCAGAGCCAGATGGAGATGCCGGAGGAGAGGAAACGCGTGGTTAGTCTCTGATTTGCAAACTCACTGCATTCATGGCTGAGCTTTGGGGTTTGGTTTTTTGTGTGGGGGGGGTTTGGTGGTTGTTTTATTTTTTAATCTATTGGAAGAAACTTAGGCTAGCAAAAGAGCTATTGAAATAAGGTGTTCAGAAAATCAGTAACAAAACGCTGGAGCTGCCAGAACTACCCTCCCTCTGATCTTCAGCTTTCAAGCCCCTCCTGACCCCAGTCACCTTCTGGGGACAGCGAAGAGAGCAAAGGAAACTTGTGACCTCTCACCCACACCGGCCGCACGGCAGCAGGACCAGCACATCAGCCCCGGCTGGTTTCCGAGCTCACGGCTAGGCTCTTGGCAATAGATTATCTTTATTTTACAGTCTTTAAAAAGCAAGTATTTCTAGTAAAATTAAATGCTGTCGGACCTGTCCTGTATTAAAGAAGGAGCATTTCCATGTGCAAGTAAGAGGTTCATAAAAATGTGAAGTCTTTTAAGGTCGGAAAGCTTAGTAGGACAGGGAACTGAGAGGTACTTCCAGCCCCAGTGTGGCTGTCTGTTAGTGGGGTGGCAGCCACAATGTAAGGTTATCTGACATTTTGCTTTAGAATGCACATGCTGTTTAAAAAAAGAGTAATGAAAATGAAAATGTAAATAAATGCAAAGGAATCCTGGGGACACAAGAAATCAACAAAACCATTCCATGAAAAATACACACCTATTGCTCCATATTGTGGTACTGACCATATATATATGCTAATTCTTCTAGGCCTCATTTGCTAACAGCATGGAAACTGCCATCGCTTTAAGAGCTGCTATCAGATAACATGCACTGACATTAGCTGGATCATGCAAACAGTTCTAGTGGCTGTATCCTTGAACCTATTCCTACGAGGTGCCGCGTGTTTTTGCTACACGTAGCCTTTAAGACAGCCAAACACAACCTGACTCCCTAGGACGTCTGTGTTAAGAGAAGCTACACGGCGTGCTGCAGAGATGGGGCTCTGAGGAGTTTCATCTGACTGGGGCTGAGCTGACATTTCAGCTGATCCCTTGCTGGTGCAGGGGATTGCTGTTCCCCGTGTCTCTTTTCCTGCTTTTCTCTCAAATTTGAATTAGTCAGGCAAGAAAACCGTTGCATGGTGCCTAGCTTTCACTTTCAGGAATGTTTTCTGACACTTGCAGGGTCACGGTGGCACTGAGAAACCCCAAGCAAGGGCTCCCTGTGCTACATGCTACGCAAAAGAGACGCAGTGAGAGGCAGATGGTATGGATCTGAACCACAGAGATACTCTGAAATCGCAAAAACACTTACAAACATACTTAAATTAACTCACTATAAGGAATTCATTTATTTTCTAGGGCCCTTCTCACATGTTGAAGATATGTATCACACAGGCTGACAGCACAGACAAACCCACTAAAGCACAGGACACAGGACATTTTTACAGAACGGGGAACTGAACCAAGTGTCCCCAGGAACAGAATCTCTACTCCCACCACACACCCCTGCATCCTTTCAAAAACATTTCCTCTCCTTAAATAAGAATAGGGAAATATTTTCCTATCCCCTTGCATATAATACCAACATTAAACAATTCTTCTTACTCTCCAGTATTTCACATGAACTTCTAATCTGGGTTGCATGTAGCTTCTCTAGCTTTTTCAAGCTAGCTTCCTCCACCCCCATCTTAATAAAACATGATTAACATGCTTGAAAGATGAACGTGAACAAAAATCTCCCCTTCCCTCCGAAGTATGGCATTCATGAAGATATCATGAATAAGTAAACATTATCTCGTGTTCTGTTTCTTTTGTCTAGCTTATTAGTGTTGAGAAACCTTCTTCTTCATTTATTTATGTTGGTATTTTATTTCCTTACTGAGTTTCAAAGATGGACAGAGAAAAATAAATACCAAAGAAATAGCTGATAGGCTGAAATGACCATGTGTTTTCCCAGGGATGTAAAAATATATATATATGCTTTAATATGAAGTTTTCGTTATCTCATTATTTCATTTAATACAACTAATAATACAAAATGCATTACAGTCAGCGCATGACAGTAGCTCGAGAGCCAGAGCAGCAAAATCCTGTTTTTCTATGTGCAGGAATCCAATCTACTCTCATAATACTGATTTAGTGATATTGGTGTCTAGGCCCCTAAATTACTATTGTGCTTTGAACTGTGGCAGAATATGTACAGACCAGCAGCAAGTAGGTTTTGCACAGACCTCACCGACGTCCCAGATACACTCCTGCATTTCATACCTTTTCCTAAATTCCCTAGAGAGACCCCGCAACACAACATACCTGCAGTTCCCCAAGGAAATGACTGTGTGTGAGATCAGGTCAGATAGCAGACTGATTCTTGCTTACTTGATCTTGCTAAACTCCTTAGCAGATCTTGGTAAAATAGTCAAGTCGCAGAAAAATTCTTGCTCAGATTGTGATTTGAAAAAGTACTGAATTGGTAAACAATGTCTATTAACAGACCTTGACCGATGCTAACTGGGTAGACTAGATATCTTAGGACAGAGGAGAGTGAGTCTACATTTTGTGTCTTAGAAAATCCAAGCACTGTACCTGAGCCTTATAAGCAATTAACAGGAAATTTAAATTGTTTCATGTTGACAGGGTCTGTTTTTCAAAGCTGTGAAAATTATTCAGTGGAATTAAATCCAACTTGATCCTTATACATGGCTAACCAAAGGGCAATGTGATAGCTTTTCTGCAGCACTGTTAACATACTCACAGCTGCAGCATCTTAGCAAAGATCCTTTCCAGAGGGGAAAATGGAGGCATTAGAGCATGACACGTTTTCTGTGTCCTGCTTCATAACCTCACGCCTTAGATGACCTGTGAAAATTAAGACTAGGGGACTAACACCACAAGCCAGCCAAACAGTACTATTTTTATTCTCATGACAAAGTCCAAAGGGTTTTTTCCTTCTTTTTAAAGACAAAAGTCACACCTTTTCCAACTGAGAGAAATAAAGGCTACAGGGATGCTTGAAATCCCCACATTATCTTTCTAGGTTGCAGCAATGAGTATGTAGATGCTGCACCAATGAAGTGTTAACATGCTCAAATTTCCACTGGTACCGTAAAAAAAATAATAAAAAATAAAAAATAAAAAAAAAGCAACAACTTACTGCATATTTTGAAGCTGTGGCCCTCAGGGCTAGGATCTTACAGGTTAAACAGAATTTCTGACAAAATCTGACTTTCAAATTTGTAGCACAAATATAGAAAGCAGTGGTGATTCACTGCAGGCAGCGCTCCTCCCTTCTGAGTCACTGCTCAGATGTGGCAGGAAGACAGGCAGGAGACCTGCAGGTGTCACCGTCCTGGCACAGCGTACAGAGTATTGCAGAGATCATGACCTTTTGTGGGAGAATGAAGAAAGCTTCCACGGTGATTCTCAGCACAGAGCTTGTTCCACTCCAGTGTTCTTGCCAAATCCTAGCCTACCTGATTTCTACCTACCAAAAAGAATTAAAAAATAATGATGATGATGATGATAACAAAGAAAATCCCAGCCAGAAAACAAAACAAAACAAAACAAACAACAACAAAAACAAACAAACAAACAAACAAAAAACCTCTCTCTGAACCAGAAAAGATAACCTGCTCTGACAGCCCTTGAAGAAGAGGAATGCTGTTGTCACGGTGGACAACAACTGTACCACTGCAGCAGGCGTGAGACCCAGCACAGGGCAGTAAATCTCTGTAAGATCCTCCTGGAATGGAAGCACCAAGCTACCATCAAATGTTGCTGCTTTTTTTAACAAATCATATTAATCCTAAAGTAGAGCCACCTCAAAGCTATTGTTGTCTTAGCACTAATTTTAGTGGAAGAAAGCACGTAAAGTAAACTGGATAGTAAGAAGCTCAGACTAAAAATACTTGACAGCAACATTTGATACCTTTGGATCGGAAAACATGGCTGAGCTAGTAAACAAGCTACGTTCTCCTACAACACACCTCACCAGAGCAGTATGGGTGAGGCTAGCAACGTCCTGAGAAAGGACAGTGTGTAAATAGGATGACCCGTGGGTAAAGTCCATGTGCTCTCCTAAACTCTCTCTTCTAGCCCTTGCCAAGCACTAGTCTGAGTGTCCGAGGCAGTGTGTGAGGGACTCCTCCACTTTGACAGCTCAAGACTGGGTGAAGAAGCCAGAGCACAAATTTACTCCCTCTCTTCCTCTTTCTTGCCCCAGATGCCTTCAAGGAAAAGGGTAGGGCAGTTCTATGGAGCAGTTCATCCTCCCTTTCTCTGCTCGTGCTGGAATTATCAGTCATGTCACTGGGCAAGGACTGAGGAACACCAAAATCTCCTGTTTTCTCCTCATGTAGAGTAGGTAACAGCACATTTTGGACCCTGTTTAATTGCCTTAGTGGTTCGATGAAAGCTAGGTTGCTTGCAAACTCAGTTTCCCCAGGACAAGCAGTGCAAGAGGAACTAAATCCTTTAAAAAGAAGTGTTGGCTTGAACTTGGCAAATGAGGATGTGGCATCTCCAGGCCATAAATCAGAGCCTTTCAGCTCCCCGACAAGAATGTGCAAGTCACTTCTCTGGAGGACTGAGAGTATACGAGGCCACACAGAAGCCAGTTCCTGGATCCAGAGCTGCAGTGCTGGGATGTTCGTGTGACAGGTAATTAGTTGCTCACTAAGGACTTTCCCCGGTAGCACTCCTCCAACATGGCTAAGAACTAGAGCGACCTGAAGCGTGTTTGAATGAGCTTTTCTCTGCATTTCTTTCCACCTACCCTTCTCTCTTTTTCTTTCTTTCTTTCTTTCTCTTTCTTTCTTTCTTTCTTTCTTTCTTTCTTTCTTTCTTTCTTTCTTTCTTTCTTTCTTTCTTTCTTTCTTTCTTTCTTTCTTTCTTTTTCTTTC
>NC_048894.1:53406386-53573633 GCF_011077185.1 Oxyura jamaicensis
GTATGGCTTAGCAGGCAGCTCTGACCACTGGTTCTTCAAGTGTCAAGATGGGGGTGGGTGTAAAACACTTTAAAGATGTCCAGGAGTTGGATAGAGAGGGCTGTGCTTCTCCTGGAGTTATCCAGCTATTATGCCATGCAAACCAACATAACTGGGATTTTGCACATTTGTTAGATGTCTGTCCCTTAGTTGCCTGTGACCAGGACGCATGAGTCTGGTCTTTAACACTCCAACTTCTAAGCTTCAGCTGGTCTGCAAATCCACATTTATTACTTCCTCTGTACAATTGCCTTGCTTGTTGTTAACATTATGAATTGTTGTTCTCCTGACTCTACGTGTGTCACACGGCAAGTGTGGGTGCTTTGAGATTTTGCAGGTTCAGCCTCGGGTGTCAGCACTCCCTCCACTGCACCATTGTGGGACAAATTCGGTTCATGCCAGGCACTAGCCTCATGCTACCTTCTGACCTGCTCTAGCACTGGGAAGTGCTATTCTGTACGGCATTCATCATTTGGTATTCATAAGCCCTTTCCATTCTTTTTTCTACTACCCTTCCCACATGTTCCCCTACCAACAGCATGTCCTCACAGTACCCTTTATGGATGCATTCAATCTTCTGTGTACAGCTATCATTCACCCCTGCTCCATCTGACATACCTATTACTTCCCTATATACAGGCAATATGTCTTTCATCCACAGTTTCACAAGCTCTGAATTTTGTTTGCTGAATCACTGAAATTTTGTGTTAGCTCCTCCACTGCCTTTGTAAAGGAAGAATGTCCACATCAGATTGAAACTACCCTTGGTGACCTACGTTTGGTAATTTAATTGGGAATAGTGAGGTTACAGTAGTCATCATGCTGATTAGTGCCCAAATACCACAGCAAAAGGGACTTCAGAAAACAGTAAGATAAATAGGTTTGGGAAATCCTGTGATGAAATCTGTTCGCACAGGGACACACTCTCAGAAGAGCAGTGGTAGGAGCTTTCCCAATTAAGAATTTTTTAGCAGAAATTGACAATTCAAGAACTAATCATAGATGAAGAGTGTACATCAGCAATAATGACAAGATGATGAGGATGAGAAGGTTTCTAAGTTTCTCATGCTGTGATCTGTTCAAGAACATGAGAGTCCACTACCTACTACTTATTGTGGAGTATGCCTTCCCAGATGCAGTCCAACTATTGCCCAAGTAATGTGTACACTGAGCAGAGCACTGGTTAGACATTCTGCTCCTCGCTGTAACGGGATGTGGCTGGTGGATCAGAAGACAAAGCCGTGTCTGATGTTATTAGCTGAATGCTTTCCTGGAACTACGGCATTATGAAACTTCAGCAGAAACCTAAGTCTCACTGACCAAGCTGATTGTCTTACTAGTTTAACAGAAAAATAATTACTTCTCTTTTCAGCCCTCCCTAAAAACCATGGAATTTTAGGCCCTAAGCATTCTAATAATAGCATTAGCAAATCAAATGTGTGTATAAACGTACATGTAAATATATAGAGAAATTCCAGCTGCGTTTACGTGATGGTGTACGGAATGTTCTGAAGGCCTTTATTATTCACCGAAATAAAGCACCAGCAAGAATGAGTGGTGTGCAATATAATCAGGGGTCTTTGTTGTTTTCAGAAACCTAATGAATGAACACATGACGTCCACTGGTTTCTGACATGACAGGCATATGGTGTTCATAAATAAATAAAAAGCCTGATGATACAGTTACGTTGATGCCAGTGAGTGGCAACATTTGGTAAGCTGGCAAGTTGTCTGCCCTATCTTGCCTTGGCAGTAAGAACACAGAAATCTCTGAGTAAAAACAATTAATTGTAAATGATAGCTTTTGGGGCTTCCTCCAGCGAAGTCACGTTACTAGGTTCCAAAAGAACCATTAGACCACCTTTTAACATATAGCTTCAGATATATTTATAACAGCCATTAAAATTATGTAGAAGGCAATCGTCAGCCACAGCAGCATTCAACAACAAATAACTACGTACCTGGTAGAGATTCACAGTTACATCAAGGAATGAGGCAGGACCTAGGTGCCTACATTTTTATTAGATTCAAAACTGAGATCCTGAAACTAGCAAAGTAGCCACCTACTGGACCGATGCTTCTCTCAGGTTTTAGAGTGGTCTACTCTTGGTGGTGCTTGCTGGAGCATGGTTGACCCAGGTTCAGTTTCCAAATCTCTTAATGGGCTTAGGAACCCCAGTTTGTCATCTCTCCCAGGAATGCTCTCTATATACACCCCTCTTTCCACATGTTGTCACTGCTTGCCTGAATTGTCACACTTTCACCAGTGGCATCACTACTGCAACATTTGGAGGACATAGGAATAAGTATCTTTCTTCCACACTTGTATTCCAAAGCCACAACCTGATCTCTAGCAGTGATTCATCGCAGTGACCCCTTCCAAAACACAAAACAAATATTATCACAAGCACCTGAGATAATCACTGCGGTGTACTTGCCCGCAGAAGTCACTGCAGGGCAGTAAAAGCTGTAGAGTCCATGCCTTTAAATCTCCAAACCCAACAGTCTGACTGCAAGCTTAGTCATACATCCTCATCTCAGGATTCATCTGGCTTCATCAGTTGCCTGTGGCACCTCCAGGCTCCACAGATGAACCTCGCCCTTCAGGCTTCACTGTGCTGAACCCTGACCCATAGCACAAAACCACAAGCCCTAATCAGGCCAGAACATACCTGAGGTGGGTATAATCTGAAGGAAGTACCCTTCTGTGGTGTTTGTGGTCACCTCCCTTGGGTTAAGGATAGCCTAAAATTTGGGTTTAGAAGAGCAGCATACAATTTATTCCTGGGCACCAAAGTGTTCAAATGGTCCTGTGTTCATGTCCAGACACTAGAGATCGCCTCCCTTTGGATAAACGTAGTTAAAGTGATAATTAAAACTGAGAAAGAGTTGGAAAGAATAAGATACAGGCTGGTGCTGTAGTGTCAAATCAGCCCTCACTTGGTCACAGGATAGCAAGAACCATCCAGCTGAGAGCTGGAGGTCTGTGTTTGTTTTTCATAGGGTATGTGAAAATAAAGGCTGACAAAAATTAAAGGTTGACAATACTGAATGGACTCGAGTTAGCTGCAGAATGGCAGGGATCACCTCTCTGGGATTTGGGTTAGAATTCCTGAGGTATCCTGAGGCTGGAAATTGCACCTTACATTCTGTGAGGACCACTGAAGTAGGAAGAGGTTTGATGCAGACAGGGCTGAAAGGGTAAAACTGAGTTTTGAGGGGTTTCCCCTTGATAGTAGGGGTTCTCCTCTTGTGTTTGTGTTAATGAAACAGTTGGAGGAAAGAATGATCCGGAGTATTGTATTTATTTCTGAATTTTACTGGAATTGCCATCCTAAATTGAGGATGCTAATACAGTAGTAGAATGATTGTAGTAGAGCTTAATAGGATACATTTTGATCTGTTAATGGCCAGGGTTAACACCTCTCCTGCTTTTAGAAAAGACCATGTGTTAGCCTGATAGAGTCAGAAAAACCCTGCTTTGGATCACAGCGATAATAATTCTCGTGTTAAGGCTACAGTTAGTGCTCAGTTTAGGGGCAAGCTAAGGTTTGAGGGAGAAATGGATGGAGAATTATGACCATCTTAATCCTTTATGGAATATCAAACAGGAAGGAGGGTGGTACTGGTAAAATTGGACATGATACCTCCTTTAAATTAAACTGTGGCTAGATCGAAGATGGGGATAAAGGTGTGAGAGAAATGAAGTTACAGAAATGTCATTCTAGAACCACTGGGTTTTGCAAAGGCTGTGGGGCTGTGGTCTCGTTGGTAGTTTCAGTTTCAGGTTAGACCAAGAAGGGCAAGGACTGCTGATATTGTATACGAATCTTGCAGGAGCCACTGATATAGGATGAGGTTTGTCCACAGGAAAATCTAATGGGCAACGGTTTGGGTTTCGATAGTTGTGCTGGCTCTGCTGACTCAAGGCTAGTGTTAGGATTCAGAGTTGACAGAGCAGGTGTTGGAGCACTGAGTTTATTTCAGAATTCCGCAGGAACTATAAGTTGATGGTTGTTCTTGAAAGGAAGAGGTTGTATGGAATGGGTGATAGCTACTTTCTAGGACACAAGTGGTTGAAGATCTGTTGTCATTTCTTCTGTCTGCAAGGGCCACCAAAAGCTAACCCCAACCAAACCCTGAGTGTGCTGCCTGCCACAGAAACATCTTAAACTCATTACACACCAGCCAGCACCACTTTTCATATTGATGCTGATTAGCTTATTAATACTTGTTGCCCAGAACCCTAATAACTAAAAATATGGTCAGGCCTGTCACTTCTGCCTGGACAAGACTGCCCATACCCTCATCACTCCTGAAAGTATTTGTGCCCTTCCATGCACCCTGGCTCTTCCAAGAGACAGCAAGAAAGCCGTCCCCAGTTCTCCTTAACCCTAACTAAGCTCAGATCAACAGCCCCTGTTGGCATTCATCCCTGTGAACTCTGCGCAGGATTAAGCTAGGTAACAGAATCAAGCATGGAGGAGAATTACAGCTACTGTGCAGAAAATCAGCGGCTTGAGGAGATAGGTTTACTGTTGGCTGGGAGACCGCTCCTGCAAAGGCTGTATGGGTCTAGAAAAGGATCAGTGCATTCTAGATAAAAGACCAATGATGAGAATAGGAAAATTAGGATAATTAGCCTAGGATTTAAGGCATGATCAGGATGAAAGAAGAGATTCAGCTATTAGAGAAGATAGATGGAGTAGAAAAGATGATGGAGTAGAGAAAGCAGACGCAGTACTGGTTGGGAAAAAAAAAATCAAGAAAGCTTTGCTTGACTAAATTTTAAAGTCATGATTGAAACAGGTGTGGGACACAACAGGCTGAAGATATATTTTTTGTTCTGCGGAGTCTGTAGGTCTGCAGCAGTAGAGTTGTAGTGCAAGATAAGTCTATTGCCGTGGGGGCTACCTTTCTTTGTTGAAGGCTGTGGTTGGTTGGTTGGTTGGAATCACATCTGTACCTTAGGAGCGAAGGACCAGAGAAGGCTTGTTCATTACAGGAACCTGTAAAGCTGCCAAAATCGTAAGAAGATTGGTGACATCTGACGGAAATCAGCTGTGTTTTTTTCATTAAAACATGCTTCCTGGACCTCAAGTTAATGATGTAACTGCGGCTGTGTTTTGATTTGCAACATAAGGACTCAGGCTAGTGTAAGGTCTGCCTGATGAACCCTAGCTAAATGTAAGCAGCACACCCTTTATTGGGATATAGATACAGAAAGTTAAGTTTTGTTTCTGCATCCTGGAAGACAGTTTAGGTTGGGTCAGTTAAAATCACCAATCTTCCACTTAGGCTCAATTTTTTGTTGGGCTGTGGATACAATTTGGCACTGGTGAGACTGATCAGCTCCACCTATTGCTGCAGGACCTATGGGCTAGAAAACTGGAAAGAGGACTACCACCAGCCTGGGTAGATGCATCACACTTAAAACTGTGGGCAGGGAAGAATTTCTTGAATGACTATGCTAGAGGTAGGCATAGGTTACCAAGTTTTACAGCAGGCAGCCGTGGGTTTGGAGAGGGAACTTGGACAAGGGGGATGGGAAGAGGACTTAGCTGCCAAAGTGGGATCCAAGATTAAAGATACCAAGGCAGTTCAAATGTTCTGTTTATCCCTGGAACCCGTAAAGTCTGCAGGTCTGGTATGAGCATTTTACCATTGACAGTATGAAGTCATTAATAAATTACGGTAAACAAACTGTATTTGTTACTGGATTCCAGGGACAAGTTGAGCTGAGAATTGATTTCTGAAAGCCACTCTATTGGACAAGATATGATGATGTGTTTTGTGTTAGAAGGAAACTTTGTGCTAAAGATCTGCTAGCATTAGGTGACTGTAGAGGGCTGATGCTATTTGGAAAATGGCTGATGTAGTTTGCCGTAAGAGATCAAACTATGGCAAGTGAGGATTGCTGGGCAAGAGAATAAAGATGTGTTTGGGATGAAAGAGGCAAATTCCTCGATACAGCTGCAATGCAGTTCTGGGATAGCCAAGAGTTGATCTTCTGGCCTTAATGCAAGAGTTTGTGTAATGACTGCAAAACGAGGTTTATTCACCTTTCCTGCAGACACCACAAGAGAAGCAGGAGTGCTGGGCACAGAAAGGAACAGGGAATGTGATGGGCCGTGCTTGGCTTTAGGCGAAGTTCATCCCTCGGGCCCACAAGGGGCCGAGAAGTTAACTGTACTCCTGAGAGGTGTGTGCTGTAGTGCTCTGGGGAGTACGGACACCTTTAGTTGGGCTACTGTTTAAGTTCAGGTCACTGGGACGGAGTTTAAGGTTACGATTAGCCCTCGGAGCAGAAGTGGCTAGAGTGTCGAGTTTAACACAATGTTCCAGACCAATATGAGAACTATGCTGGGAGACATTTTTGGGCAGAGTTAGCTGGCCTAACTGGATTCAAGCCAAGGTTAAGGGCTTGGCATTGCAGGAACCGAAAAGCAACATTTATGTCTGGACCACAGAACCACAGAATGGTTAGGGTTAGAAGGAACCTCTGGAGGTCATCTGGTCCAAGCCCTCTGATCAAGCAGGGCCACCCAGAGCAGGTGGCCCAGGAGCATGTCCAGGCATCTTTTGAAGATCTCCAAGAAAGGAGACCCCATACCCTCTCACAGGCAACCTGTGCCTGCACTCCATCACCTGCACAGCACAGAAGTGCTGCCTGGCGTTTAGACAGAACCTCCTGTGCTCCATTTTGTGCCCCTGGTCTCTCATCCTGGCACTGGGCACCACTGAAAAGAGCCTGGCTTTGTCTCAATTGCATCCTCCCATCAGGTATTTATGCACATTGATGAGATTCTATTTGACCCTCCTCATTTCGAGGCTAAAACATCCCAGCTCTCAGCCTTTCATATCTCAAGATCCTGCGAGTGTTGCTAGGCTCAAATCTCAGTTAGTGCCAACATACCAACCCAACTGATTTAATCTGAACAATCTTAAGGCTCAGGTAGGGCCTGTTTTAGAGACAGCATGGCCTAGGTACTGTACAGGACATTAGAACAAGACTGCTGAAATAAATAAATAAATAAATAAATAAAATAAAAATAAAATGGGGCCAAGGTTAGAAATGGGGCAAGCACGGCCTCAGTCTAGGGGTAAATGTTGGCATTATGGTTAAGGTTTGGTACTGGAGGGGCAGTAAAGTATTGTCAAAGTCCCTTCTGCAAACTGGTGCATTGCTCTTTTTTACAAGGGACTCCACAGGAAAAAGTCCAACAGCCAAAAGTACTAGAAGAAAAAGGAAAAAGAGACACCAGCACTTATCAAGACTCTGTGACCACAGGGGAATGGTCCAGAAGCCTATACACATGTGCTCATCTGTTTTCTCCAATCTTTAACCTTCCTCCCATCCTTCCTGCCTCCCTGTGAGCCTCCCTCCCCCCCAGCTCCCACAGTCCTCCATGTCACACAGGCCTCCTCTCTTTTGTTCCTCGGTGTCCTTCCCAGTTTTTGTTCCTCGGTGTCCTTCAGAGCCACCGCACAGGGCAGGGGCAGCCAGAGGAGGGAATGACGAGGGAAGCAGCTTCACCGATTTCTCTCGCCCTGTGCCCGGAGCAACAAACAGCAACCAGCACCACCCCACCACCCAAGGGCCGAGGGGCTGGGGTCCCAGCCCTGCCTGCAGCTTGGGGTGCAACCACGCGATGCTCGCAGCGGTGACCCCCAAGGGCCCCCCGCATCCCCCCGAGCCCGGGGCGAAGCCAAGCCGCGCTCGGGGGTCTCGCAGCCCCCCCCCCCTTGGGCCCCCCTTCCCGGAGCAGCCCCTCGCCCGGGGGTCCCGGCGTGCGGGGGGCATCCAGCTGTTGCCGCCAGCTGTGTGCCAGCCCCGGGGGGCCGGCCTGCCGCCGTCCCCGCCCCTGCAAGGAGGAGGAGGAGGAGGAACCGAGAGTGCCCGACCCGGTGGCTTTTAGGGGGGGGGAGGCCCCGCGCTGCCGTGCTGCTGTTCTGTGCGCTGCTCTGTCCTTGCAGCCGCTGCTCCTGCCGGCTCCCGGTGCCTCTCCTCCTCCTCCTCCTCCTCCTCCTCCTCCTCTTCCTCTTCTTCTTCCTCCCGCCGCCGACCCCGAGAGCCCCGGAGGCTGCGGGGCTGCGCTCCGGAGGGAGGAGGAAGCTGCGAGAGGGACTGGCCCCGTAGCCGGGTGCCGGGGGGAGCCGGGAGGGCCGGGAGAGAGGGGGCCGACGAGCCGGGAGCAGGGGGAGCGGAGGAGAGGGGCTCACCGGGAAGCAGGGGGCTCGCCCGGCGGCCACCCGTGGGTGCGGAGCGCGGCGCCCCGCGGGGCCGGGCGGAAGATGCACACGACGCAGAAGGACACCACTTACACCAAGATCTTCGTCGGGGGGCTGCCCTACCACACCACCGACTCCAGCCTGCGCAAGTACTTCGAGGTCTTTGGCGACATCGAGGAGGCGGTGGTCATCACCGACCGGCAGACCGGCAAGTCCCGGGGATACGGCTTTGTAAGTGCCGGGCTGCGGGGGGCAACGGGGAGCGGGGCCACAGCTGCGGGGGGCTTTGCTTCCCCCTCCTCTGTTATTTTTTTCCTTTTTCCCTTCTTTTCTGCTCTTTCTTTCTTTCTTTCTTTCTTTCTTTCTCTCTCTCTCTCTTTCTCTCTTTCTCTTTCTCTCTCTTTCTCTCTTTCTCTCTTTCTTTCTCTCTTTCTTTCTTTCTTTCTCTCTTTCTTTCTCTCTCTTTCTTTCTTTCTCTTTCTTTTTCTCTCTCTTTCTTTCTCTTCTTCTTTTTCCTTTTATTTTCTTTCTCTTTTCTTTCTTTTTCCCTCCCTGCCGAGGCGTGAAGCTTGGGGAATCTCCTGGCTCCTGGCTGCCCCGCTGGGGTGCCTGCTGCTCCCCGATACGGCCGCTCCGGGGGTTATCTGCCCGGCGGGCTGCCGCCAGCGGGGCCCGGCCCGTGCCCTCCACCCCTCAGCCCCTCAGCCCGCTCCCCTGCAGTTGGCCGGGGGCTGCTGAGGGTCGGGGGCTGCCCCACTACCACCCGCTGTGACCATAACCCACCCACCGGCCCCTCCCCAGGTCACCATGGCTGACAGAGCCGCCGCTGAGAGAGCCTGCAAGGACCCCAACCCCATCATCGACGGCAGGAAAGCCAACGTCAACCTGGCATACCTGGGCGCCAAGCCGAGGATAATGCAGCCAGGTGAGGATGTGGCCCCCCACGGCTTGTCTGTGTGCACCCGAGGTTTCTGCAGGGAGTGAAGTGTTTAAAAGGTCGCGCCGTCCTGCACGTCCCTTGGGTGTGCTTTGGTTTCGGTTTTTGAAGGCAGCGTGTAGGCACTTTCTGGCTATTTCCTACACAAGCCCTGTTTAAATGCCAAAAGCGATCAGGGCTGACATATCTGAAGTTCTCCAGGAAGATTTCCACAGCTCGGACACTTCAGTGGTTATTCCCACTGCGGGGAATGCAGTGGCGCTGACCATTTACAGTATCGCTGCAGGGAAAGATCGGCCTAGGAATGAATCGCTTCCAATGTGTGCGGTCTTATTAATACAAACAGTAACTCAAAGCAAAGTCCCGAGGCAGATGGGAGCTATTAGGCAGACTTTAAAATGAAATGGCTCTTCCTAAGCCCACATCTGAGCCAGTGCGATGTCTTGTCCACTTCCCAAACTTTGCACTGAGAGACCTGGTAACGCAGAGTGTGTGCACGCTGCCGCTCTAAAGGAAGCTGCTCTGAATTCCTGCGTGCTTAGCCCGAGGAACACTCTCGTGAGTAATTTAGTGCCCACAAAGGAAAGGGGGGGGTTCGTTATGCTTGGGCAGCATTTGAAGAAGAGCAATGAAGTTAGGATTTGACCCCAGTGCTCAGTCTTCATGTGCAGAGAGGGCTCAAATTTGATTCTGTCAAAAGTACACAAAGTGTATCATCCTTTGGGGGCTGGCATTAGGGACCAGGATGGAGCACAAAGTAAGAAGTTAATAAAAACTCTGTGCTCATTGTTTAGCCAAAGTCATTCTTCTGAACATCTCAGTGAAAGTGCACATCACTGTTTTAATTTCCTCGTGCGCGTGTGTGTGTGTGAGTATGGGTTGATTTATTTTGCTTTCTAATCTGTGGTTCCGCAGCCTTACAGGCATCGTCACTGGAGGTTGTTGGTGAAGGCTGTTACTCTGTGTTTGCGTGCGTGTGCATGTACAGCATAAACAAGTAGCAGAAGAACACTCATACAGAGAATGTGATGTGTTTTTGTTGGTAGGTTTTGCCTTTGGTGTTCAACAGATTCATCCAGCTCTCATACAGAGGCCTTTTGGGTAAGTCTGTTCAATGGGACCTCCAACAGGGGAGGAAAAATCTTTTTGTAAAAAAAAAGAAAAAAAAGAAAAAGTATGATCCTTGAAGGCCTCTTGCAGTAGCAGCCTTATAAACTCACCAGCAATACTGAAGCTCTCAGACTTGCAAACGTATGCCCGTAGATGTGCTCACCTTGTCGGTAATGTTCTGAATGCTGTAGCCGAGTCAAGTTGTGTGGGACGTGTCCCTTCCACCTAAGCAGTCCAGTCCCGTATGACCCTATGATAAAACAAGGAGGTATGACTTTATGCAAGATTGCTGTGCCCCGTTTCTCGTTTTTCAGCTTGACTCAATGTTATTTATCTCTTTCTAATCTGACAGGGATCGTTTACAGTTAAGATAACTGATCAGAAGGATATGATGATAAGAGGTGGAATAGTTCTGTTTGGAATTAAACTCTGTAACCAGTAGACTCAAACACAAACAAGCTAAAATGGTGATTAACGATGCATGTATGTTTTTTTATATAGTCAATAGACCTCCGTGTGCTTTTTTTATTTATTTATTACAGTAATGAAGTGGTGTTGATAGCTAAACTGTGTGCTTTTATTTACTTGAAAGAGCTGTAGTGAAAGTTTTTTTGGGGGGGTCTTTTTAATTTTGGTTTTGTTGTTGAGGAGTGACTTTGCCATGGGGAGCAAAGGGCCTTTTTTGTTTCTTTGCTTTCAAGCTGTAGCTTGTGACTTTTTTAACCTTATTTTGTAGTGAGTGCTAAATCGTGTGACTTCTTGATTTTTAAGTAAATCAACATATTGCTTGCATGTTCATAATTTTGGGGGTTTTGTTCTTGGGAGGGGTGTGGAGCTCCTTATTAACAATGTGCGTCCATTTGGGCTTTCTAATTGGAGATTTTTTTCTTCACTCTGACTTTAATAAGTAGCACATTTCTCCTTTACTCGAGTATACTATTCCTAAGTATCTCTAACTCTTGCTTCTTATAGGCGTATAATTAGGAGGTGAGGTCTGCTTTAAACTTTCCATACAGTGTCACTTCACTAATGCACACTGGCTGAGAAGCACATCACAAAATAATGCATTTTGCTAATTAATGAGTAAGCTAACAATAAAGTAGGGGAAATGTGTCACAAATGTATTTTGTTTATTTGACTAGGAAAGCTAGAATAGTGCACCTAGCTGTTACTAAGCAAGAACAGCTTCTCAGTTCATCTATAGGTAAAGTTCCTGTCCTCAAAACTGCAGGAAAAAGTTTTCCTGGACACTTAATGTACTCTTAAAAGAGAATGTTTGTTCTTCTGAGACACTTGGAGAGGTTGTGGAAAACTTTGTCTTTTTTTTTTTTTTTTTTCTTCTCCTTCATCTTCCTATGATTTTCCTCTGCTGTATTTTGTTTGACTTCTTTGAAGCGTGAGGAGCCGACAGTGTATATGCAGCGATCAGTTTATGATGCCTGCACTAAGGTAGGCAGGAGGTGGAGTGTGCTGTCTGCAGAGCTGCTCAAGCACTGGTGCTCAGAGGACCCAGTGGACTGCCTGGGGATCAGCCATGGAGAGACTATTTTCTGAGCACAGCAAAAAAAGGAGACCCTGTGCACCCCCTTGCTTCAAGGGCTGTGCAAATGTAGGGCTTCTTCTTGCTTTACTTACCCTGAGCCTACAATAGGTCAGTTAAATCTTGTTCAGGTCAGGGAAATTCTTCCAGCAGGCTGAATAAGGTTTTATTTCTAATGCAATGTATATAGATCTGAAGAAAAGGCATGTTAGTCCCAGGGCTGCACGTAATCAACTTGGTCATTTTTAATTCTTGTTTTTTGCCACTCTTTTGCTATGTGCAAGCAAAGGAGATTATTAACCCTGCTTCCCCCTCAAAATTTCCAGTAACCTGTGTCTTTTCTAAAGAATACGGTTTGGATTAGGAAGAACAGCATTCGTTAGGATGAATGAACACCTTCATTCTCTTTTTTCCTTGACAATAAAGTGGGGTTGTTTCAGTGCTTACTTGCATCTATTTCATCTGAGAGTTCACTCGTAAAGGATGTTGCATGGATTGCACCGAAATATGTGGTCACCTTAAAGCCTTTCTTCTTCCTGTGCAGTTGCACTTTGAAAAAGTACACTTTACTAATACGCTGTATTAAACAGGTTGTAGTGATGAGTCACTACCAACTCTCTGCTAATCCATACATAAAAGCTCCAAACATTTTATTTTTACTTTTTTCCTACCAGAGTGCAAATTAGTGAGGTGCAGCCATGCTCTGGCATGGTCAGCAGTGTTTTGTTATGGTTCCCCACCTACCAAGCAAGAAACTGAAGATAATTGGATTATGTTACATTACTTTACTGAGAAGATACAGTAAGGACAATATTCTGAATTAAGTACAACATTATTGTGGTGGAGGCAGCCAGCAACTAGATTAGCTTCAATGCATGAAGCATTTCAATTCTGGGAATTCTTTATTCAGTGCTGCAGAGACCAACTTGACCACCAATTAACATTTCACCCTGCTCTTTAAATTCAGCATCTGTCTTATTTTTGGTGTGTTTCCTAGGAAGCTGTTTGATCACAGGACTGGTTATCTATACAGCTCTGTTTTCAGGATTGTTTATTAAAATACTATCTCTGAATTCAATAGGAATTTATGGAGGGGGAGGATGACTTTGCCTCCTAAAATAGTTTTACTCATTTCGCTTTTGTAATTTTTACCTTAATATTGATGGAAAAATACGGGGTTATGCAGAGGCACTGGTGCAGGTGATGACTTGTCCTGTTGGAGAATATTTTTCCCTTCGTTTATTGTCCAAAACTTGTATCTCACTCAAAACGAGAACGTTCTTAGTTTTTAGTTCAGACCCTAGTTAAATCCCAAGTTAATAAATTTATTATCACATGGTTAGCTGATACTACCTGCCTTCTAAGAGCTAGGCAATTCTGCCTTTCTTAAGAGAGAAGGAAATGCCTTCTCTTGAGTTTGTGATCAGAAGATCTGTATAGTATTAGACTACTGATAATCTGGAGCTAGGGAATGAAGCCACAACAGTTGAAAGTTAACCCGCAGAATGCTAAATGTCCTCTTACTGTTACCAGACACAAACTTAAAAGGAAGCACGTCAAGGGTCTTGTATCTCTTGATGCTTCTGTACCCTATTCCTGCTCTCAGGAAAGCTGTTCATTGACTCAAATCTACTCTCTAACTATGCTTACAAAACCTGATGATGGTCCAGAGCAAAACATATCTTTCCAAGTTAAATAACTACTTTCTCAAGAATGCAATGTTGAGAGTCATGTGTTACTACTGATGAATTTCTGTATGACACAGCTCTGCAGCAGTCTAGAAAGTCCTTTCTTTCCTTTGAAACAATTAGCTGTCACTTTATGATCACTTACAGGATTGTATTCAGAGGTCTTAGCAAAACACAAACCTGTTACAACAGCAACGGAAGTCTTAAGGCACGTTGCGGGAGTGTATGCCATTTCATTTTGAATATCCCAAAGCTACAGTTACTGCTAAAGTTAAACGTGGCTTTCCTTTGCCTTTCGTGCAAAAGCTTAAAACAACAAATATATGTTCCAAAATAAAAACTACTGCCAGGAAAAAATGCTTAAGCCACGTACAATTCTCACACACTTACTTTCAAAAACAAAGCAGCAGCTTTTATTTAAAATTAATGAGTCTAAGGATATCCAGCCTAATTGGAAATTGCTTTTTCAACTTTTGACCTGGCAGAGCATTAAAAGCAGTGAGGTTCTGAATGGCTGAGGTCTCCATGTGCTGGCCTCTGCAGAAGGTAGAAATTTACTTTGGCCATATAAAGCCGTTTTACTCGACTCAAAACAGTTGCAGCATGACAGATGATCAAAAATAGCCCCACTGCAGCTTACGCTGTCAATCACCATGTGTGAAATGGCATGGTGGTGAGGAGCCTGCACAGGGTTTATGTTTATTGTAGGGTAAGAGGTGGCAAACAGATAATGTTTCATAACTTCACCACCTGTTATTTTCTTGGCTTAATAAAACAAGTCACAAGAGTTTAAGCGGGAGCACATGTATCTTTCTGTCTTGTTCAAGGATACTGTCGAGTGTCCTAATGTCCTAAGAAAATCTTAGTAACATCGGTTTGAGACAACACAAGCACCTAGATAAGCTCTCTTATTGTATCCGTCCTGTTAGAATTATTCTGTCTCATCAATGCCGTATGTAACAAGTACTGTGATGTTAAATGGACTCTTACATGATGCAGAAAAGGCTCTCACTGACTTCAAATTTGTTTTTGTTCCTCTTTACTTAATACTTAAGAAACATGGTGTTATATCTATTAAGATTGTGCTTGGCTGGTGACCAATACAAAATGCTTGTTTTTGCTCATCCATTTCGGATGGAGAGCTCAGGTAATGATGTATATTTAAATGCACAGAGCCAGCTTAAATATGCTTCAAATGCACTTCTGGCTAATCACTTCATAAATGAGGTGAGTTTTAAAAACCCAACTTACTGTTTTGTTTTATGTTTTCTTTCCCTCCCCACCCCCTATTTGTCACTCTCATTTTTTTCATTTCTCCCTTCACACAGTAGGACATGAATTCCGTTGACATGTTGGGTTTTTATGATTGTGGTGTTCATGTTGTGGTGTCATGTTCTGAAACACGGCAACTGCAAACTCCTCTCTGCTAGTATGCTTATCCACTCCACCGAGCTCTTTTTCTCTTAAACAGAAAACTGGGCTGTTCCAAAGTCTGGTTATCACGTATTTTAAACTGTAGTTTGCTGTGAATCTAGTTGACAGTGTCCCTTCTGATGGAAATGTTTCCTTGTTGACCATTTAAGTAATTCTTGAAGTTATTTTAAAAGTTAAACAAACAAAAAACTTTCAATTAAAACTTGCATTTGGAGGACAGATTGTACCGTTGCAATTTGCATCTGTGCTTACAGTGCAGTAGAAGGTTCGTGCAGTCTTTCGAGTTCTGTGTAAAGGTAAATTTCAGTATCAAATAGTAGTAAATTTGTACAAGCAGTTTTTCATGGATTTATAAAGATTCACTCTCTGGAACCGAGTTCCATGCATGAAGGACTTCCCTGTGGAAATTCAGGACTATGCATGTAAAATGAAAATTATGTTAGATACATTATTTCTAAAAATCGTATTATATGATAAAACACAACTATGAGATGAATTTATATGTATGCTTGTGTGCTAAAACAATGATATGACCAGTTTTCAAAACTGAAGGGCTAAGTAAACAAGCCAAGGAAGCAAGTTTTGTGACTTGGAGAAGACGGGAAAGTGTGTGTACTGCTCTGTTCAGAATGGTTATTGCTCAAGCCATAAATCTGTGTTTTTGTTTTTGTTTTTGCTTTTGTTAAGCACCAGATCTATTTAGACTTAATCCTATGCCCACCTCCCAAAAAACTCTATGCTGTATGTCTTGCATAGAAATAAACAAGCTGGCACAAAACAGGACATCAGTGGCCTGATAATCAAACAGGTTTGACCCTTGTGTCCTTATGACCTTTATAGAAGTGTGATGCACATGTACTTAGGAGTCACTGTTATGGATTTTAATAGCATCTATGTAGCTTCCCCTCAATGGCCTCTTGTGACGGAGTGAGCTGCACTATAGTTCGTTTGGAAAGTGTGATTCTTGCTGTGTTTACCACACTTGTGAACTTTATTTAAACTCCTTTGTCGCCTGTGTTGTTTTTTTTTTTTTCTTATTTTTAATAAGGGTGACTGAGGTTGCAGAGAAATTAATGTGTGCTGAGTCTGCATAGCAACTTAAGTAGGGTTGCCACAATACACTTGTCTTTTCTGGCGGGCGCCCCCCCCCCCCCGAGAAGACTTTACATAAAATCAGGGTTAAACCGTTTTGTTGCCTTATTGGCTGTTGTCAAACTCATTATGGTGACATTGTCAAACTGCTCAGTTACTAATAATAAGAGTACTCACAGGAAATAATTTCACTAAGAGTCAAGTAGTTCAGTGAGGAGCAGCAAAATAAAAACCGCTTGTAGGTGTTTTGAAAAACAAATACTGCAATCAATCTTACTCCTTTAGAGTTGCCTTAAAAGTGACATCAGCAATCCTGGTCCTTCTAAAGGTTTTAATAGCATTACACATATTATCCTCAAGCAACATTAAGTCAGCTAGAATGCTGTGCTTTGGAGCAACGCACCTCTTTGGGCCAGTGATCTGATAATTGGTCCGTTCAGCCTCGTTATTGTGGCAACCCTATGCACATAACAACAACTAAATTGAGTTTGGTTTAGTTCGGAGTATGGATGTGACTCTTAGGCGCTGACTCGCCTACCACCTCTGACTCCCTCTCCCATCTTTCAACAGGATCCCAGCTCACTATGTCTATCCACAGGCTTTTGTGCAGCCCGGAGTGGTAATTCCCCACGTGCAGCCCGCAGCAGCCGCTGCTTCCACTACGCCCTACATCGACTACACCGGAGCTGCGTACGCCCAGTACTCAGCCGCCGCGGCCGCCTATGAGCAGTACCCGTACGCTGCCTCGCCAGCTGCTGCCGCTGGCTACGTGGCGGCGGGGGGCTACGGCTACGCGGTGCAGCAGCCCATCACCGCAGCAGCTCCGGGGACGGCCGCTGCGGCCGCTGCGGCTTTTGGCCAGTACCAACCCCAACAGCTGCAGGCAGACCGTATGCAATAGCAGATGGACTCCTGAAGGAAGCTCGCTCTTTCTCTTCCTCTTTTCGGCCTTCCAGTATAAGTAGTTGTTCAGAGACAATTGATGTTAACTAAGGAGCTTTAAGGAAAGCGATGCTATTGTGAAACTAAAGAATTTTGTTCCACTGTCTTCATACAGTATGCATCCAAATCATGTTGTTAGAGGGGAGGGGTAGCGTGGCATGTCTAGTTTCAAGTATCAATCCCGAAGAAAATGGAAAAAAAAATACTGTACTGTCATGAAAGAGTGGCAGAGTAGCAATGGGACTTTGTATTTTAAAACAAACAAACAAAGAAACGAGAACCAAAAAGCAAAGGTGAATTTTTTTACAGTATCAGGGAAGCAAAACTGCCTTTTATAAGTGAGAATATGGTATTCGAAAAGTTTGAACCAGGGGAAAAAACTGAGTCAGCAATATGTAACCTTTATCCATTTTAAGAGGAAACAAGCTTAAAGCACTGATCGTCCTTTGTAGCTTTCAAAAGCTGTCTTCGTGAGATAGCATCTTCCCAGTGTTTCACTAATGGGCATCGAACAATCCGAGGAAGATGGCCTGCTAGTAAGATGGCGGACAGGCACCAAAGTTATTTTCTTATCTGTCCTCTGGATGAGTGGAACTATGGAGCAAGTGATGTGGAAGTAAGGGGTGCAACAGCTGTAGAGACAATCAATAACACAGACAGTTCTGGACAGAACACATCACTCGTGCTCATGTGATGAGCTTGTCACATCCTAATCCCTCGCCCCATCCTGTTTCACTTTTGGGAAACTTTAACTGCTGGTGTCAGCTATTCTGATTCTAAAATAGGATCAGCCCTTTACTACAACAGCCTTCTCTTTCTATTTATTGCATCTGTTCGTAACTTGTGAATAAAGGCAGGATGAAGCTTAATGAATTAAAACCTTTAAGAACTGTTTTAAGGGAATTTTCTTTTCTGAAACCATTTGTACAATTTTAATATCTATTTCAGGATTATATTTAAAATATTTATTAGTGAACATACAGTACACAAGGCAACTTTTGTTACCAAGACTGCAGTTCTTGAAGGGTTAATGGTATGTGATTTATACTGTGCCTTAATTGTTATGCTATTTAAAAAGAAATATTTATTTTGAAAGTTTTACTATGCTGCGCTCTAAAGAAAGCAACTTTAGATGTGACACTGTAAAATTATGTATTCATCTCATGGCATAAATTATTTAGTAGGGTTAGATGTAGCATATTAAATATTAACCTAATTAACTAAGGATTTTGACTTGGATTTATTTAAATTCAGTAAGTGCACTGTATGAGGGTACTCTTAAATTAACACTTTTTTAGGTTTTTACATAAAATATTGCTAGTTCATTCTTTTTCCCTCTAATAGATGTCCATGTAGACCTCTCAAATACATTAGTGCAGTTTTCTCACTCATCTGTATGTAGACTGACTACTTTTCCCTTTGCTAGGAAATGCTGCTTTACATTGTCCTGTGAAACTACAATACTTGCAATTTTTATTCTTGACCGAAATGGAATTTAGTATTTTACACTGTATTGGATTTTTTTATACTTGAACAATTTCATACAAGGGAAGACAGGATAGCATTTTTATGGACTTTATCCAATGTCACTGGATTTATTTTAAGTATTCTGAATACTAGCCAGTGTTATAATGTAGACATGACTCTCCTGTGCATATTATTTATTCAGTATGTATATTGCTTTAAAACATTTCAGATCTTTTAATCTATTCACTCGTATTAAAAACAATAAAAAAATGTCGCATCCTGTCTCTTGAAGTTTTTTGCTCAAGTTGTCTTAGATCTTGTCCAGCTAAAATTAGGGGGCCAACCTTTAATGTAATTTTCCTGGTGCGTGGAGGAAATGTATGCAATGACTTTAAATGCAAAGATAGATGTAAACTGTACTAAATGGAGGAAATTCTACAGAGGAGACGGAGAAGATACACCCTAAGAGTCATCATAAAGTAATCGAGCGTGCAGGGGATTTGGGGAGGTCATCTAATCCAGCCGAGGTTGCTTATACCTTTGTCCAGTTGGGTCTTAAAATCCTCCATGCAGACTGCACAACCCCTCTGGGCGATCTGTTACACTGCCTATTTGTCCACGTGGTATCTTTTTTTTTCCTTATATCTAGCCCAAGCCTCCCGTGTTCGTTTATGATCTTCGTTGCTCATTCTTTGGCAGAAAGCCCAGCCCGATCTTCTCAGCAACCTCTTCTTTAGGAACCGGAAAGTTGCTGTTCTCTTCTGTAGGCTGAACATAACCCGTTGCCTGAGCCTCTCCCTCTAAGTCTCACACTTCAGCCCCCAGCCATCTTGTAGGCCCTCCGATGGATTAATTCAGGTTTATCAACTGCTTTCATGCACTGGGAGACTCAAGACTGGATTCATTCTGCCAGATGTGGTCTAGTGAGTGCTGAGTGAAAGGGAATTATCAGTTCCCTTGATCTAACACCTGTGCAGTCTAACACCTTGATACAGTCTAACGTCCTTTCGCTGCTGCCAGGGTTTGCACTGACAGGGTTCAGCCCACCCCGAGGCTTCCCCTGTATTTCAGCAGAGCTGTTGCCAAGCCAGTCGTGCCCCGGCCTACACAGGGGTCCAGTCTCCCCAAGATGGAGGATGCTGCATTTGTCCCCACAATTTCATGAGGGCCCTGTTGGCCCTGTCCTCTAGCAAGTGCGAATCCCTCTGAGTGGCAGGCCTGGTCTTGAGCATACCAACTTACGCCCTCCATTTAGTATCATCAGTCCACAGCCTGATAGTACTGCATCCTGTCTCTTACTCCACAAAACTGATAAAGATATCAGAGAGGACAGACCCCTGAGGAATTCAGTTTGTAACCAGCTTCCAGACAGAGTGTGAGCCCATTTGAACAACAACCCAGTCAGGATTTTGCCCATCAAACAACCTCTGCTTTCCCATCATCCACAGATTAAGTCAATTCATCACAGGAGGTAATCAGGTTCGTCTGGCATGATTTACACTCGAAAATCTGTGCTGGCTCTTCCCAGACACCACTGTCTCTTTCATATGTTCAGAAATGACTTCTGAGATGTTTGCACCACGATTGTCCCAGAGACTGACTGTCTGCAGTTCCCTGCATCATCCTTCTTGCCCTCTCTGGAGATGGGTGCATCATTTGCCTTTCTCCCATAATGGAAAACCTCTCCCAATCTCCATATCCTTTCAAGGATTATAGTAAGCAGCCTCACAGGGACAGGAGCCAGCTCTCTTAGTACCTTTGGCTGCAGCCCATCTGGGAGGTGAGCAGAAAATCCTTAATAAATGCTCTTTTATACTTTCTTCTGCCGTTTCCCTTCGCGATCTTCCCCAGAGAAGGTCTGTCTACGGGACATGGTATCAAGTAGGACTTAAAAGCAAATGTCCCTCTGACTGGAAGATGGAGGGCACAGATGTCTCAGGAAAATGTGTGGCATGGTAACCTATTATTTGATCTAGGATAAAGAAGGCATCTTTGTCCTACAGGGATACACCCCTGCCAGTGTCCTGGGACCTTCCCCTGCCTCTGCCTGGAGGTGACAGACAACCCAGGGTGTGGTGTGATGGGGAATGCTCTCTGCCCTGGAGTGGGGCTGCATTGAGATAAGCCACAACAGGAACAGAGTAAGTTTATGATTCAGCTTATAAAGGTCAATTGCATGCTGGCTCTGTAACTTGACAATTTAAATAACGTGAGTGGAAATGCAAATGTGCAAGTTCCACTAGCAAACCTAGCTTTGGACATGGAACATGAACAGTACCTTATTCTTGCTAAATGTGTAGCTGAACAGACTTCTGTGTATAAAGTATATCTTCATAACACCCCACATACATGAAATGCAAAAAGTTCATAGACTAAGACTAATATAAAATAACTGAGAAACAGCAGTACTTCATTTTGAAATATGTGAATAGTCAGCAAAAATGTTAGCATTTTACTTGAGAGATGGCATATATGTAAGTTGCACACAATACAATTTTCAATTGTGTTTCCAAAACCTTCAAAACACATTTTACAAGGAAAAGTGACTGGTGCCAAGCTTCTTGTAGAGGGAGGAGAGTAGCTGAAATTAGGAACACCTTTGTTCAGGAATGTGTAGATCAAAGAGGTGGCATGCCTTGAAAGGTTTCATTGATAAGCTGAAGCTGCTAGAATTGCAATTTTTCTGAATGTCTGCATTTACCTAATAACTAATGAACACGCTTTGGCATTACTAGAGTTCATTGCACCTAATTTTTATACGATTTTTTCAAACAAGTGAAATGAAAATACTAGGATTAAAACATGACACAACCATTCAAAGCATCCCTTAGTTTTGCTATTCAGATGCTGAACCTCTTCAAACTAAGCAATTCCCTACTTCTGCTCAAAATTTGGCAAGAAAAAGCATTCTATTCTGCACCTACATTTAAGTTTCAAACTGCTTGCACACTTGATTTAAATTGTTTTTGGTTCAATTTCTATTTATTTTCCATTTTTTAGTATACATAAACATCTAAGCATTGTATTCCAATTGCAAAGTATGTAACTTTTTTTTTTTTTTTTTTTTTTTTTTTTTAATGTGTTTGAATTTCAAACCTTTAGGTGAATACTTCCTCAAACTAGCAATAAAACAGGCCCTGGGCAAAGTCTAACTGTAAAAAGCTCAGGCCCATAGGATTTTTTTTATGAAAAAAATATGAGTAAACTGTAGATTATGATGTAATTTTGTAACTTTCACCAAATATACAGTCCCGTGATACAGCAGGAAGAATGGGATAACGTAAGAAAATAAATAATAATAAAAAAAACACTCAGCATGACATACATTTACTATTACTGAGAGTATATATTTCACCCTATTGACTAGCAAGTCTATAAAAAATGCAGGCTAGAAGCTTACATCCAACAGTTCCAACTACATTTTGAAAACAATAAGGAAATGCTCTTTTAAACTAGTTTATTACTTTCACACCACCATATTAATAAGCATAAGAAACCCAAGGCACACATTTGTTATATTGTTATATACTGCATTTAGCAAAACCAAGAAAATATCTTAGAGTAGAAGCAACTAAGGATTTTTAAGAGCTTTGAAAATAGTACAGTTATGAGTGAATCTACATTATGCTTACTATGACCAATGATTGGGTCTTGGGAGTTTGCTGTGTTTATTTGTTTTTTCCCTCTAAAGCCCAGTCAAAAATTGTGAGAACAAATAAGCTTGACATAGTGTCAAAGAGTAAGGAAAAGCTCCAACTATGACTGCATTCAAACATGCAGATACACACATAGGACAATTATCAGCTTTTCTCAACGTGAAGAAAACTAGCTCTGAAACTTTTCCCAGTTCCATGTGCCAATTCTGCTGTGATAAGCCATGAGTTTGGGCTAGCTTACAGTATCATTATTTTTGAACTAATCACTCTTGGATTAGGGAGGAACCCCCCAAAGTCTGCTTCATCACCAAGCATCTGAAAGTCAAGAGATACAGAAATCCAAATTACTTCACCACTTCATTTGGGACCAGAGCAAAAGATGGCAAAATGCCCAAACTGACAAAGGTAGATCATAAGGAAAGCTCAGTGATTTCTCTGCTTGCCATTAATTTGTTTAAAAAAAGCTTTGTCACTGCATTTGCAAAGGGCACAAATCAAGCTTTATGACACATTTGAAGAACATGAAATGTTTTTACCCAGCAATGCAGATAAAGGATTTCACCAAAAACTTAAATTATTTTGTTTTAGTTTGTTTTTTGGTCCTGAGTTTTAGTAATGACAAAAATAAGCTAAAGCTTAAACACACTTCCCTCCCAGAAAAAAAAAAAAAAAAAAAATAATAATAATAATAATAAAAAATCTTTAAATATTTTGTTTTGTTCATTAAAAAAAAGTATTTAAAATTATAAATTGTTTAAAAACAAAATATCCCTGCATTTAGAAATTATCAGAGTTGAATGTTCTGATTTTTTGCTAACATGAACCCTTAGAATTGAATAGTTTCCAAAAGAATACTGCATCAGTGTATTTTCCAGCTGCTTCAAAGGGAGGCCTGATTACTTGCTCAAGGCTGTGGATGACATACTGTTGCCAAAAATTGGGATTCCCTGGCTATTTGCTCAAACCACTGGAATTCATCTACTAATTTGATCACTAGCTTCTGAATGAAGATAGAAGGAAAGAAAGTTGAGGCAAAGCTTCTTTGCACAAGACTGCAACTCTGTTAGAGATACTTACGACAATCAGGCAATTTGACAATATTTTATGCAAATAAGCAAACACTGGCAAGGGACAAACCACAAACATAACCAAGTTGATACACAAGCTTTTCTTGAAGGTGTATTCAAAACCTTTTAAAATGATGGCTAGTCTCAATTATAACAATATTTCTTTTTCATGCTAATTATAAAGGACCTTAAAAATGGGTCCTCTCTCTGTCCAGTATGTTTTCTTCCTACTTTTGGAAGATGGTAAGTAACACATCAGCGCTTATTGTGGGACATCCACAATCTGTTTTTCAATGCATGGTTATGACGTAGTGCATGTTCCTTGGCATGAATGTATGTTATGAACACTATTTACAGAAAATGTGGTCTTCATAAACCAAATACTAGGTAATTACAATATGCAAATTTAAGTATTATTCTTTCACAGGAAGTTCTGCACTGACATGCGGAAGAACTTCTTCATGGCGAGGGTGACGGAGCACCAGGACAGGCTGCCCAGGGAGGTTGTGGAGTCTCCTCCTCTGGAGATATTCAAGGCCCATCTGGACGCCTACCTGGGCAGCCTGCTCTGAGGAACCTGCTTTGGCCGGGGGGTTGGACTCAATGATCTTTTGAGGTCCCTTCCAACCCCTTCAATTCTGTGATTCTGTGTGATTCTTTCCTGATTTTCATGAATATTGGTGTTTTTCCATCAGTGAACTCTTTTATCAAGTACATATATATACTCTTTTCATATATTCTGTAAAGAGCATCCTTTCACTAACCAAAACACCATCATAATTCATAATGTTTTTAATGTAAGAGAGAGTACAAAGATCTCTAGGCTTTATTTTTCTGCAAATGTCACCAGTTCCACTTACACTACTGTATCCTGAAACTGGTTTTCCTCTGACCTTATCAAGAACAGCAATTTTTCTGTCTAACAGCACCTGGGATCTTGCCAGAAGAAATCAGAATCTAAAGTAAAGTTCCGAGAGCAGTGGGAGAGTGTGAAAACAGAAGCGTGTCCTTCAGCCTTCAGAGGGCTTCTGTCAGAAGGGAGCTTGTCCTCATGAGGCTGCTGTAGCTCAGCTGAGGGCCTGAGAAGGGCACCTGGCAGTTGAAAGGCTTTCTTGTGTGCATGCGTTGGTTTAGCTTAATAGAAGCTAAGCAAAGGGCAAACAAAGCAGCCCCGTAGTACCTTTCTGGGGAAGAAACTCTTGGTGCCCACTGGAACTTCAAAGAACCAAGCTGGCTTCTGAGACCTTGAATCATGTCTTCTGTATATTGCAGACCGTATGCAGCGCCTTGGTCTGATTCCGATGATGGTAGTGGCGCTTGCCAGCAGTTTGCTAAGAATACAGGTTGGCAGAGAGACAGTGTCTGCAGAGGAGCCTCGAGGAATCTAGCTTTCCTAAACTCGGGGAATGGCAGTACTAGGGAGAAGCAGGCGCTGTGTCTTCTATAGCATGTAAGACAGGGTTTATTTGAAATGCAGCTGCACTGTATTAACGGTATTTTGTTTCAGGAGGACTGGTTGGCTACTAATTACCACAGACGCTGCTGCAGAGAGGACAGAATAGCAAGGGCACAATGGAGCTGAGCTCGATACCCAGGGACTGCAGCCAAGGCCCAGACTGCGAGCAGAAGATCTGCGTGAATCACCCTGAGAGAACTGCTGGAGGCCTGAGAGGTTTGCTTTAAAGGGGTCAGGAGTACAGGCTGCTCAGTGGCAGTGAAAGAGCTATTGCTTGCAAATTTGAAAAGATTTACATGGATTTCTGACATTTACTGCAGTATTTAATGTGCTTATGAGGATGGTACGATTGTTCTGAGTTTTAAATCTGAAAGCAGATTTTCCAGGTCTTTACTGGCTGAGAATGAGGGTAGCTATTCCCCATTTGGTGGCTCCCAAAGACAAACATGCCAACATGAGAACAAATAGTTCTTCAGTGGGATGTTATTAAATCTAGGCAGGGTTACCTGCAAAGGCTCAAGTTCTGCCAGTCGCCCTGGTAAAAGATTTAATGGTACTAACTTTCTTTCAATTCCTATATCAGCAACGATCTCAAAAAAATAACTATTTTTCTTCATTGTTCACAGACTCTGCTATTTAGAAGATCACTCATCTTTGCAAGAATATTTGGCAACTCCAGAGAGCTATTCACAGTCTTTGTTGAGCAGAGCAAGTTGCAGGTAAACACTACAATCAGTACTTCGCTCTACTAGGCCCGGACTTGCTCCAAAATCTGTCCTATGGCATTGCACTCCAACACTTGCTTGTGTACAGCGGTAGGATAATTCTGCTGTTCAATGTGACGTGCAGGAAGGATGGGATAGGTAGGTACATACTAATGTTTGTGAAGGGCTTTGGGTCCCCTTCTGATAACGACTTGGTGTGGAGGGGAAAAAGAAATGGCAAAGTGATGCTCAGGTTATTCCCCAAGAAAAATTGTGCACTGAAATTTCTCACGGTGTTCTCCTTCCTGAGAAGTGGTAGGAAGCACCCCACCTAAGGATCTTTTGAGAAACAATGAGGAGTAAGATTGCTCAAAGGGCAGCATGTGGGGGAACCATGCCAAGTATGGAATTGGAGGATTGCAATCCATTTAAACTCAGGCACCCAGGTGCCTCTCTAGTTTGTAGACCTCATGGCAGCTTGTCGAGATTTACAGGTTCATCCTGCTGCTGTGGGAGGTTCTGCAAATTCAGTCTCTCCATCACTGCCCCATTTCAATTAAAAATATATCTGACTGTTTTTCTTTCTAAAACTGAAATCTCCCCTCTCTCTCAAGCACCATGGGGACATAAACCTGGGTAGCCTCCTTGAGGGGAAATTCTCCAAAGTCACAAGGTGGTGCAAAGCTACTGGCAAAGATCTTCTTAACATACAGGCTGGAAAGCAGGACATTTAAAAGGCAGAGTTATGTCAACTATCAAAGGCGATGCATTGAAAAAAAACAGACAGTGCCTCCTCCATTATTTCTCAAATACACTATCTCACTTCTTTTCAGATAAGTGCACCTGCACTCATATCTCATAAACTAATTTTTTAGAAAAATAGAAGCCATTTATATTTACACCAGAATGTGAAATAATAAATTGTCCAGTTTCCTACTAATTATAGTGAAAATAAGGAGTTCATCACACACAGAAGCTGAAATTTCTTATTGCAAGAGAAAAATTTACTTAATCACAAAAAGTGCAACATTAGAATATATGTAAATTTTCTCATAAGTTTATGATTTTGTTAATTGCTCCTGTTAGGGGAATGTAATGTCAAGGGTTTCTAAAACAAAATACTTGCTTTCAAAATACACAGTCAAAGGCTTTCAGGTATCTGAAAAGTTCATGTAAATAGTTTCTTTAAAAAAAAATTAATCTGCACCCTGAATATTTGTTCTCACTCATTCCAAGTACATTTCCTTATGCCAGACATACATAACTTTCCCTGCCAAAAGTTCTATTTCTCTGTGTCTCATTTGGTATTTTATCAGATTGGATTGTAGGACATCTGACATGAACCTATTATTTTCCTTATTTAAAATATTTAGTACATGCTGTATTACGAGTTATATTTCACCAAGAATAAATGGTAATCATTCAGGCGTCTTCCATAAAATGATCATTCTAATATATTTTATGCATTTTATGCCCTCTACCTCTTTCAATTTGCTGTACTATTTTCTTATTCTGTGACTCTACCTTCATGCCCTCCCAAACTGCTGCTGCTGCTCTTTTTTCTGTTGGGCTGGACATAGCAGCATAGGTCAGGCAGCATGGAAGCCATCAAAAATTTGCTGCCTGATTAGGGTTTTGTTGTTGTTGCTGAAAAATAATTACTGACTACCTCTGTTCCCTCTTTCACTTTCTTTCCATCCTCTCTGCCTGTGATTTTCCCCCTCTCAGGCTTCAAGCGGAGACTACGCTCTCTAACATTTTCTAGTTCATTGAGGTCATTAGCAAACAGCTTCAGAGAGGCTAGACAGCATGCTTGCTCTTTTCATGTTGCTGTATTTCAATTTTTGATGGGACAGAATGTATTAAGATCTTCTCCAGTACTCTTCATTTCACATAAGCTCTTTGCTCTTTGTGATCTAGGAAAAAAAAAAAAATGTATACACGTACTGTTTCTTGCTTTCACAGCTGAGAAACAGCAGAGCCACAATTTCAAAGGTAAAGAACATGCTACTCTATACAGACATTGGCATATGCCTTTACATCACTGATACACACACCCAAATTGAATTCAAGTATGTGACCAGGTGCTTTATTATTTATGTATGGAATTAAATTATAAGCTGTATGTATAATAAAATACATGTGCAATTGTAATGCATAAAGCCTCGAAAATCTGCCCCATTGTGCATTTTCATAGCTTATTTTCCAAAGTCACCAAGTTCTTATTACAAGCCTGTTTTAGACCCTGCCAAATTCTAGAGACTGTTTTTCAGACCATTCAAGCCTGCCAAATGTGCCTCCTCCAGCTAGCTCTCTGGAATACAAAGCCATCTAAATCTAATAGGTCCTACCCAGAATGAGATTTTGAACTATTCAAATCAACTGCTACCAGCACATTTTCTTCACAGAGAATGGTATTCCTCTGAAAGGATTCCACATTCTGAATAATAGGCAGGGAAAGCCTTGATAAGGTCGGGAAGTGAAAAGATAAACTGTTAAAATAGTAGTTTAAGAGACTACTAACAATAAACTGTAGTTTTCAGAGTGACCTATTTTATGAGGAGGAAATAATGAAAAACCCAAAGATCAATTGGAGGAGGAGGCAGCAGCAAAGGACTCCTGGGGATTCTAGAGGAAAGGTTCATTTGAGAAAACAATGAAAGTACGGCAGCAGACAAAAAATAATAATAATAAAAAAATTCATTCATTCTTTCAATAGCATTAGTAGAATTTGCATATCCATTCCTGTTTCAGAGGCTTGGAGATTTTGTTTTTCTCCAGCTGTTTTTCTTATCATTGTGGCATGCTTTCTCTTCACACACACAGCCACTTAGCTCTCCGACATTCTCTTTAACAGACTGCTGGCATCTTTCAGCTGCTTTCAGGCCTTCCCTTTTAAATCTCCCAGCTGCCTCTCTTACCCCTCACATTACTGGCCTACTCATCTTGTGTATTTTTTTAAATCATTTCCAGCTGCCACATTTGGTACTCTAGATATTTTTCATTCTCCCTCTCCCCTAGAATACGTCACTTTGGAGTGTTTCTGGGGGCTGGTGGGTTGACAGCAGATTTCCAAGCCTCTTTTTGCCCTAATAGGAATCTCATCTGAATCCTCTCAAGATTTGCACAAAACTGTTCATTTCTTTTGGCTATTGGTGAATGCTAGGAAGGGAACAGGAGGAGGGCATGCCACTAAATCCTCAAGGTGGCAAAAGTACAATGATCAATGATCAAATAATCAAATCTCACCTCTTGCTCTTTCACAGATCCCATGTATCATGCTCTCTGTCCTCTAAATAGTGCCCAAGCCCCTACAGTGTGTGCAAAGGTTCTGAAATTTAGAAGAAATTTCACCTTAAGTTTAGAATCACTTAAGTTTAGAATCACTTGCTCATCAGTGTCCTGATCATTACATTGCTTTTGTAGACTGCAGTCTCTGGAACTGACACGGAAAAGGCTTTATGTATGTTTAAGAAACATACTTCAGTACATGTGAATCCTTTGACTTTCATGGTCAAGAAATAAACTGTAGACACTGTGTAAATGACTGTTTAGACACACACTTGGTGGTTATTCTCATGCAATGTTTTGCCCTTTAAGCAGTGGGTAATGCTTTCATTTTATCTTGGCTTTTCAGAAGTTTAAACCAAACCTGTATGGCTATAGGAAAATCTAGTTGTCATCTAATTAAATTTACTGAAAATTAAATTCAAAGCTATTAGACTTCCTTTCCTTCCTAACTCTGGCAAAAGTCAAATGAAAATCTGGCCAGGGGAAGGTACTTAAATGTTATATAATCTTAACTGGGTCTACTACAAGCTCCCCTTCAACAATGTCATTTGAATAAACATTCTTGAAGGTTTGGGGAAGGATAGTAAAAACAAAACAAAACAAAACAAAACAAAACAAAAAAGACCCTTTTTATAAAATCCAGATAGAAGCTGATTTACCCACTGGAGTGGACTGGGTGAAGCAGCACTTTCTCAGCAACAAGTGCCCACTGTCCACAGTTGAGCAAAGACAAAATGTGTCAACATCTACCAACATCTACCACTTACTTTGAAATAGGTTACAAAATCAGAAAAATCTCATTTATAAACACTCTGCAGAAAGGAGCACCTGTTTGAAACTGCCTAAGGAAGAAACCCTCCTCCGCCACTGTGGAGGATGGCACCTCTCCTCATCCTCTTTTCTTTTCTTCCCTTAAACTCCTGGCACAGGGAGAGGAAAAAAGGACTCCTGGATTTGCTTGCTCTGAATTGTTAGAATGAAAAAGGAACTGTGTGTTGAGGCTTTGAAAAACATCAAGAGGTGCTTGCAGTTTAAGAACTGATTTGGTCACTACAGTGGTCAGGACAGAAGCGAGCATAAAATTGACAGGATAAAGTAGAAGAGAGACTGGAAGAAAGGTTTTAAAGAGAGTCACAGACACTTTCACACTGCCTAAAAACTGTTCCCCTGCCACAGTGGCCATCTCCACTGTACAGGGAAATAATTTGAAGTTCTTCAGATACCTTCAAAGAACTTTGGATCAGTTCATGTGGTCTTGCCTTCAGATTAGATGATTTTAATAAAATGCATTATCAAACATTTACCAACAAGCATGAGTGTGGATGAAGTCAGGACAGCTTTGGGCTCTTCAGAACACACACGACTGTTACCCAAGTTCCTCCCCAGTTTGGTTTGTGGTGCTTCCAAAAAGCCCCTCTAATGCTCTTGAAAGAATCTCCAAGTCGGCTCATAAAATAAAGGAGAATCAAATTCCACAATTAACTCAGCAGTTATCTAGCACATGCAGCTCTCCATACTTGCCAAGCACTATCAATACTCTAAAAAAGAACCCTATTAATAAGAAATGTTGTTGTATGGATTAGACTAAGCTGAGGTTGCCTAGTTCCAAAGAAACCAAATGTGGTGACTGTGACACAGCACTCTCTACCTTCCACATGAGATCACCAGATATCTTTGATAGTGAGAAATGAGAATGGGCTTATATATCCAGTATGCAAAATACAGAATCACTTTCTATATCTAGGGTTGCATCAAGTTAAATGGCAAGAATGGGATCAAATACTTTCCCTCTTTAAAACAAAAATAAAACAAGCAAACAAACAAAAAATACCGCTCTTATTGTCACATTCCTTCAGTCATCAGACAAGTGCTATAGAACACTACAGTTCTATATGGTATTTTATGGGTGCTGAATGCTGTAGTCTGGTTCAAAGCAGGAATTGTGTCTCACAGAGAAAAAGCAAAGTCATTTCCACAGGCCTGACTTTATTCTGGGAAAATTATCTTGCTCCCTGGCCAAGAGACACGTAGATCCTCCAAGCTACTGTTTGAAGGAGCTTCTTTTGGCTGCTTGTAAAAGGAGGCAAGGCGGACTAGCTCAGCTAAGATAAAGCTTGCTTCTGGGGATTCTTCATCTAGTTCCTGCTCCACGCTGGTGAGGCCTCACTCACATACTGTGTGAAGTTTCAGGTGCCACAACATAAGAGGAATATAAAACTATTAGAGTATCCAAAGGAGGGCTACAAAGATGGTGAAGGGTCTTGAGGGCAAAGACATATGAGGAGCAGCTGAGGTCCCTTGGTCTGTTCAGCCCAGAGCAGAGCAGGCCGAGGGGAGGCCTCATGGCGGCCTGCAGCTCCCTCACGAGGGGAGCGGAGGGGCAGGCGCTGAGCTCTGCTCTCTGGGGACAGCGACAGGACCCGAGGGAACGGCATGGAGCTGGGACAGGGGAGGGTCAGGCTGGGGGTTTGGGAAAGGTACTGCACCCAGAGGGTGGTCGGGCACTGGGACAGGCTGCCCAGGGCAGTGGTCACAGCACCGAGCCTGCAGGAGATCAAGAAGTGTTTGGACAATGCTCTCAGACGCATGGTCTGATTTTGGGCTGGTCCTTTGGGGACCCAGGAGTTGGACTTCATGATCCTTGTGGGTCCCTTCCAACTCAGGATATTCTGTGATTCTAGCTTTGTTTTATTATATGTAAAATGTTTTCCACCCTTTTTTTGTTTGTTTTTGAATAGAAATATAAGACAGGGATTGCCAGATTTTGCATCTCTGATTAAAATTGAACTAAGTCCTGATGATAGTTCATAGAGACTATCATAAAAGCAATACAGCAACACAATAAATTACGAATGTATTTTACCAGCAGCAATGGTACTCTGTTGCTAATTCACAGAACAATCTCTAGCAGCCTGAAAGATATAAATTTAGATTCTGATATCAAAGATTGTCAGTAAGGAATATTAGTAAGAATAGCCTGCATTTAAATAGACCATTTGAAACCACTGGAGGAAAATATTCAAGATATATTTTAACTAGTTTCCATTTCAGAAGGATCGAGATGGATTTATTTTGTGAAAATTTGTAGCTGAAATTATCAAAATATGTCTATTGTAAAAAGTGGCATCTCCAGTAAATAGTTCATTAAAGAAGGAAAAATTGTCTAAGCGGAGATGAAAAATGGAAGGAGTATCTTCCACCACATTCCTCCACGTTTGAAAAGATATTTTCACTGAAAAAAAAAATCCTTACAGCAATATTGCATAAGTATGTAGTCCATTTTAATCCATTTAAATGTTCATTTAGGAGGGTGAATGAAGTGCACAAGGTCTTCTAAGGGCTTGCATGGGAGGACTATTATTTTTGTTTAGATTAATTTTCAACACTCATCTTCCAATAAATCTAGTGTCAGCATCTAGTTAACTGAGCTGACACTGTGTAGATGCTGTACAATGTTTATATTACATGTGGTACATATTTCCATGTTGCTTTTGCAAATGAACATTTGTAACTCTAAAAGTCACACATTGTAAGTGAAGAACAGATCTTACAGACTTGAATCCCTATCATTGAACACTAAGGTATGAAAGAATGGAAGGAATTAACCAAATATAGTAAACAATTTCACGTAATTACATACTGAATTTTATCTCACATACGCTATGGAATACCAAACACGTATGTAACACATTCATTTTATGCATAAAACACAAGTATTTTTTGCATACTGGGTATCTTCTTTTAATCAACAGATTATTTTAGTGTTGAGACAAAGTTGCTTGTTTTCACTTGTACACACTTCAGTGAACACAGCTGACTAAAAGCCTTTTCTACATAGACTTTCCTACAACATTCCTACTGTGTTATAGAATCATAGACTCACACAGGTTGGAAAAGACCTTTGAAATCACCAAGTCCAATCATCAACCTGACCTACCAGTTCCTATCACTAAACCATGTCCTTTAGTGCCATGTCTACACACCTCTCAAATACCTCCAGGGATGGGGACTCTACCACTCCCTGAGCAGCCCATTCCAATGCCAGAACACCCTCTCCATGAAGGTGTTGCACAGTATATCTTTCTACTTTATGAGGACTTTTGCTCACCACAGTGTGAATAAATGTGCACGCATCTACATGTGGATTAAAAACCAGACAACGCATGGAATGTAAAAGATGCACTCAGCACGGAACAAACACAGGTGTGGTACCACAAAGCTGCAAACCCAAACACCTCAGAGGACTGTGTAGAGGAAGGGACTTTCAAATAAGTTTAGAATCAATGGGTCATATTTATCCTTTTGTAGCTTTCACTGAGTTTGTCCAATGACATTGTGTGGTGGGTGCTCTTGTAAAGGGAAAAAAAAGGATGTTTTAAGAGAAGTGCAGATTATATAAATTCTTTCAAAATACTTGAGTGATGAGCTGGAATTATTGCAGTTTTAACGGTCATTTTTAGCTAGTTAAGACAGTGGACCAATACTGAATGTCTATTAAATGACTGTTACGCAGACAAAATAAGTTAGCAGGCTTTTTATAAGTCAGTAGTCATAGCAAAGGTGGGTTATTTAAAAAGTTGTGGAAAATGTTTTAAAAGTTGTTGCATATAAACAAAATGATGGTTAGAAAGTCTCAGTTCTTCCTGTACCAGAATTTTATAGCCTCAGAATCAAGGATCATGCTGTAAAGTCCAACATTCCCTCTATTATTCAAACGCAGCACTTGTGTAAATACAAGCATTAGGCTATGCATCATTACTAGTCTCCTTCCTCTTTTTAGGACAGTACCCCAAATGTCCTGTTGGTAGGTACAACCCATAGAGACGACCAAATGTTTGCTACTACAACACACCCATGGAGCTGGTAACGGGCAATCCCATTTTATCCCACACACCACCAGCCAAAATAGCCAGTAGTGCTGCCAGACCCAAAATACCTCACTATGTCCTTTTGATAATACCAAAGGACAGGAGGCCCACAAATTCAGATCCGTCACCCTTCTGAAACAGATGGAACTCAATGAGAAAAGTAGCATAAAACAAGTGATGAGCCAGTTGTATCATAAAACTTGATTTGAGCCAGCTGAGCCAGCTGTATCATAAAACAACTAGCATGTATTCCACTGCTTTTTTCTCCATTGATGTGAGCTTTACTCACTACCTGTATAGTTACTGATATGCAGGTTTGATAGCGAGTTATTTGATAAACCACATAACACGTTCTAAATACATACATTTGTGCTGAGCTGTAACACTGCAAAGCCATCTGAATGCCGAGCCCGCAGCATGACAGGTATGACTGAGGCTCTCAAGTGCAAGTTATTCTTATAAAGCCCAATGCAAAGTTCAACAACTGAGCTTTTGATCCACAGCATTTGGTCTGTGACTCACGCAGGAATTTGACACATTCAGACTTTGCTGTAAGTATCTTGACGGAGGCTTCCTATGTAGTTAATAAAAAATTAATAGAATAACATCTTGCACTCAGATCAGTCCATGGCTCAGTGATGCCTACCAGCACAGCCTCAGAGCCCCTGCTTCCCAACGGCACATCTGAATTGTGTGTCTACTGGGGAAGCTTTGTGAGCGTGACTGGACAATGACCTGACAATATACAATATAGAAGCCGCTGTTGATTGGCATATATTTTTGCTACAGTCACATAAATAAAGTTTTAAATCATTAACAGCGTCCACATTTCTAGTTGGAGGTTATATTTCAAATAATTCAAACAATTGCGTGAATGCTGTGACAGACATGTAGCAGCTATAAATCAGCAGATCCCTGAAGCTTTCTGTACAGGTCTGGTGACCTAGAAGAACTGACAATCTGACCTGAAACACTTAATAGGTAAAAATAATTGTTACAGATAAGAGTCTACTTCTGAGATATTAACAGAAATACTTATATCACGGTCTCCAAAAATATATTAGCTGATTAATACTACCCAAAGACATAATTATTGCCCTAAACAGTAAACAACCTCATCTAGAGATAAAGGAAAGTAGGGAAAAATAGAATACCAGAGAAGTTTAATACAATACTATCTTCACATTCTGCAGTGTTTTCAAAATTAATTATGATTTATCTCACAAACAGAAGTTTGAAGAGGATGGGAAGAACATATTTGTTCTGGTCCAAATTTAAATTTTTAGTTAAAATCAAAAAGCCCCAAGCCACTATCAAAGCAAAACTGCCACCCAAAGCCCTCCCCAACTGACAAAACAATCTGTGATTGTATTTAAAATACCTAGTGGTGGCCTGCATAGATTTTGTACCAAAAAAAAAAAAAAAAAAAAGTCCCCTGACACAAAGGAAGTAACAAACATGCTCAAAAAATCTTTGGCACAGGAAACAATTATGTAGCAATAATGAGGTGGCAGTAATGAGGTTGTTTTTTGATCCCAAGCTAATTCAGACAGTTAGAAGATGAGCCAAAACGTACCAATGTACCAAATAAGTCCCACTCCCCTTTCAACTTAGAGAGAGGGAAAAAAAAAATGGGAGAGAGAGATTTTACAGAATCAAGTCCTATGAATTAATTTAGGAAATCTGCATTAAAATTGTAAAAATTTGGAGATAACGTAGAGGGAGCCACAGGGTGAATTGTAAGCAGTTTCAATTCTACATCTACATTTACTTCCGTTGTATTGAAATCACTCTTATCTAGTCCGAAGCTCCATTCAACAAACAATTTGTGCCTGAAACAACAAAAAGTAGCTTGGCCAAGTCTCCTAACAGATCTGCGGATAAGACCACAAAGCACTAGTCTACAGGGAAAAGCAGTCGACTTGGCAAGTCTGTATGTGGCATGCTGACCTTTTTTCAGAAAAGGTCACCACACAGTCAGGTTCCTGAACTTCCCAGGGATTCTGCAGCTCTAAAGCTAGGGGTGTTTCAGACTATAGCATCATGATAGCCTAAAGCAAAATGAATTAATAAGTCATTTTTTTAGTTCCCACAAAACCTTTTCAGGAGTCTAGGAGCAATCAGGAGTGGTATCACTCTCGTTCCTGGCGGTCAGCAACTGTGAGCATTGCTGAAAGCCTCAGCAAGAGCACATAAAAGCAGCTGCACTTGGGTGAAAGGCTGCACGTTTTGGGGTTTATGGGAGGAGGTCTGTCTGTTGTCTGCTCTGAGCATAACCAAGAGAGTGTGCCTTACAGAGCTATCAAGCAGCTCTCTTTGCCACATTCAATGCACTTGAAAAGAAAAAAAAAAAAAAAGTCTGTGATTTTTTTAACAAGTATTTTTAGTGGAATAAAAGCACACTATACACCTCCAACTGCGGGAAGCAAGTTCTAAGCCATGACAGATTATAATAAACTAATTTGCTAAACAACCAAATAGAAACCCTTGAGTTCCACAGCACTTTCAGCAATAGAATGACAGACTGAAACAGGTTTAACCCTGATACTAGGTTAAATCTTAAATTATGTGTGCAAAGTCTTTCGGTTTTTCAGGGTGTGGTTTACATACAGAATGGTCAAACCAGTTTTTAAAGAGGAAAAACTCAGAGTAATGATTTTAAAGAAACACAGGATAACTCAAATACAGAGCTGTAGATGATATAAATCATATTATTATTAATTTCAAAGGAGCTATAGTTGCTACACTGTTGAACTTCCTGATGATTCTTTCAGATGAAATTATGTTAAATTTTGTAGAATGTGCTTTTATTTTATCTATTTTATATATTTTTATATATAGCTTCCTGGTTTCATGTTTTTAAGGCTACATCAGGAAAACAAACAAACAAAAAAAGATTTGAATAAGGCAGAAGGAACTGCACGAACGGACTCCCTTGCTGAAATTAAGAAGCTAAGAAAAAGTAGGGGGGTTGGGCTAGATGATCTCCAGAGGTCCCTTCCAATATGACCAATTCTGTGATTCAGTGACAGATATTTATACATAATATATATCATATGATATATCACATATACTATATACATATTTTATATTGTGTATATCATGTAAATAAAGGGAAGTTAAAGAAAAACTAAACTGATTATTTGCTTTAAATAGATGTCCAACCTAAAAAGCATTAGCAAAGAAAAAGAGTAAAAGAGAAAAAGAGATATTTCTAAGAGATATTTTAACGACACACTGCAATTCCACGTGTAGGACAACGACAGAGATGAAACCATTATGACTACTAGTACTGGAATCCTTATACAAACTAGATCACTCATATGTGAAGCATCATATACATGTCATATACATGACAAACCAGTTGTAATACAATACTGCTTCACTTGTTCTTATCATTCTGCACATAATCACACTTCTCCAGCTAGTCTGAAGTCCATGAATACTGCATAAGGGGAGATAGAAGTGCACCCCTAGCACCCAAAAATGTATTTTTTAAAAAAGAGGGAACGTGATTGCTTTTCAACCAAGTATTAACACCAGGCAGAACTTTCTGCTGCCATACAGAAACTGAGTAATCATGCCCTGTGCAGGTGGAGCGTGGGAGGTGAAATCCACAGGCAGTGAATGAGGTGGCAGGGCAAGACACACACCCACCCACACAGCAGCTGCACCAGTCAATAGCCCCAATATCAGAAGGAGACAAGCTTTCTTCAGAGGTGAGCTGATTCAGCTGCACAAAGGCTTTAGGAGGTTCTTGCTGACATTTTTGCTAATTATTTGCTGAATTACAGCTATCTCCTATCAAGTAAGGGTAGCAGCTCAGTTGACTTCAGCTGGAACAGGAGTAGGCCCATAAGGACTGCCACCTGCTCTTTCAAATCAATGGCTAAACTTGTGCTGACTTCAATCATCCTGGAACAAACAGACCTTTAAACCTGGAGCTCTCCCTTAAACAAAAAATGAACTAAAATCAGCAGGTGTTTTGCTCAGAAAGGTTCCTATATGAACTTCCAATTTCTAAAAACAGCCTCAGGACAAATAAAACTGCATTGGCACTGCTAATCTTCTACTTAGTGTCTATATTGAGATGCATTCTTGCAAGAGTAAGAGACTTGAACATCTGTGAGGATCTGAGCGTTATCCTCTTCCTGGTCAATATTAGAAAACATGAATATGCAGATACGTACTTTAGCTCACACATGAAGTTAATTGTTCTCATGCTCTTATTTTATGGCATTCAGCCAACAGTCAGATACGCATGGTAGCTATGAATCTAAGTTTTGTTTGTATTCTTTACAAAATTAATATTTGCATATCTGAAAATGAAGAAATTAAATAGGTAGTGATTGATGTCCTAGAACTGATATCCAAAATGTCAACAGGAGAGTGAAAAATGAAGTAACTAGTGAAAGCAAACAAATAATAGGCCCTTCTGTTCTGCTTTCATTAATTGAATGGTCAATGACCACACAAGATATGCAACCTTTTGGCTGGGGACATGTATCACAATAAAAATCAGGACAACCACTCACCAAACCAACCTTGAAAAAAAACCCTATGTGGAGCATCAGGTTCTCTACCAATTTTGTTCAATAACACTGAAAACAAAAACAAAACAAAAAAAAGATTGAACGAAGATCTGCTAGTGAGGATTCCTGGGAAAGCTACACTACAAAGATATTTCAACTTTTGAAAAGTTATCACATGAACACTGGTGAACCATTATAGATATTGATGGATGACTCAGGAAGAAGGAATTACATGCGTTGCTCACCAGAACTGATGATGGAGATCAGCCTACGGTTCCAAGAATGTTAATGTGAGAACCCTCTTCTGTTTCCCTAAAAGATTTCACTCCACTGTTTCTCCAGTGTATTTTATTTTCCTTTTGTTCAGTGCTATACAAGAGAACTCTCAACAATTCATTCCTTGCTGCCGATGAAATGCATCCTGAGGTCCCACAATGTGGCTCATAACTTTGCTTATCACTGAGGTACGTACACAGGAGGTCACAGAAGCCACAGTCAAACCACTCAATCAAGCTGATAGGTTTGGCTGATTATTACAGGTGGAATGCAGCTAGTGGCTAGAAGAGGATGACAATTCAGGATTGGTCGGCTCAGATGCAAGCGACAACCTTTTATATATTGCGGGATCAATATGCGCCTTCAATGCTGGTTTGACTTTTTAAGTAATACTTCCTTCATGGCGATACATAACTGTTTTGGTTAATACCCTGTAATGTTCTATAAGCACAGCAAGACACACAGCGTTGAAACAATACTATATAAGCTGCAACGCCTGAGTTTATCTTATACTGGAAAATGACTTGGGGCTGCTTACAACACATGCATAACTGTAAAACTAACAGAAGACCTTACAAGTGCATGTGGTCCCCAGATTCTTTATGAAGGCGTTTCTGGTTTCTTTCTTTTACATCTAAATTTTTTACATTTTATCCTAGAAGGATATGTGGGATGTTGGATAAAATTATCTTTTTATCAACTATTATTTGGTTGTTTCACAATATTATAAATGGTATTTTATTTACTGCTGAATTTATATTGCGTTCTAAGCAGTTCTGTTTTCCTTCAAATCATAGTATACTGTCAGCCATATTAGCTGATATTGAAATATCAAATCATTTTTTCATACTTAGTGATAACTCAGGGCCAGTCCTAAATTACAATAGTGGAAATTTATATAGAACCAACGGTATTGTTTCAGAGGTACTGATATAACTGAACCAGAATCTAAGCTGAAGTTCTTATTTACACCAACACTTTATGTATTTTTAATGCTCATGGTCTAATTCATAAATCAGCTTTAGAGTGAAGTTTTCCTTTCTTTTCCTTTATGAAGATACAAGAATGTCATGTTTGATGGGGAATTAAAAGAGAACTCCAAGATGAATTATTCAGGAGAGCAAACAATATTCTTCTTCAAAGAAAATGATAGCTTCTAGAAATATGGTGCAGTATGTACAGAGCCCAAGTAAATATAGTAAAGCAAGAAAATAAAAATGAAATAAATAACTGATTTTGAAACAAAAAGATTGTTTCTGGTACCTAAATCATTGGCCCAGATTTATTCAAGTGAAGCATTAACCTGGAAATGTAGGGTGAAGTGCTGATCCCATTAGTCACTGTCAAAACACTCACCGAGTTGAAGGGGAACAGGAGTAGGTAGACTGGAAAAAAATCTGGCTAAAAAGGCAAAAATTGTTTTTGGCTTTATATTTGTTGCTCTATTGTCATAGAAGAAAATAATTCATAGATTATGGTAATTCAAAAAGTAAGGGAAAAAAGCCAGCCATTGCACAAAGTATATCAGGCTAAGGTCCTTATAAAATGAAAAGCCCTTCTAAATGCAACAGAAGAAACAATTCTGCAACAGCTGTATAAGAAAAGCATACATTGAGAAGGACAGATTTCAGAAAAGGTGGCTGTTCTCAAGAAGCTCTCAGAGTACTGCAAAATAAAAAGGTGGCTCTCCATTTGCCGTGGAGAAGGTGAAAAGTAGGGTAAATGTCTCTGCTAGGCACTTTGCTGCTGTGCCTGATCAGCAACTTGTACCTAATCTAGGCAGTCATCATTTGTAAAATAATAATTTAGGCTGACAAAACTGCATATTAATATAAGTAATGTACTGTACCTAGGGATCCATGCCAGCTGTCTCAGTTTTCAGGAGGATGCAAAACTGAGATATCCTCAGTCTTCCAAGTCCGTGGCTGAGGGAGAGGTTGAAGGAGCAGAAGAAAATTCACACTGCTATCGCTCGTGGCATTCCAGTTCTGTATTGGAAAAGCATAAAACACCTCAGCACCTTTCAAGAATAAATCACAGATTTCAGAGACTGACATTCAGAACTTCCCCACTACCTTCTATATTAGGATTAGTAAGCACACTAAGCATTGACAAGGCCAAGCATGGTGTAAATAGTGAGGTAAAGGTCTTTATTTTCTGACAGAGTGAACTGTTCTAATGGGGGGACTGAGTGGCTATCTCACTTTCCCCCACTTCTCACCCACCCAGAGCAAAGGAGCTTGGAGATGGACAAAACCAGCTCAGTACACTTTTGGTAGAAGGGGGTAGCAAATGTTACTCAGCAGCAAATTAACTATAGCTAATTTGAGATAGAGAACAAAGGAATTCTGTCTCTATGGGGGCTTCTCTGACACACCCGACCTCTCTTATGAACTACTCACTGAATAAGGACACAGTCTAGTAAAGTGCTTGGAACAACACTAAATAATACCTGTCAGAATACACATCTAGTTACCTGCTCACGCTGCTGTTTGTTTTCCTATGAAGTGTTCTGTTTGTAAAAATTAGTTCTCAGTTCATGTGATTTTACCGCATATTTTGCACGACCTGTTGTTTTACTTAAAGCAGCATTTCCTAGAATCTGGTGATTTGACATAATGAAGTCAAATAAAAATTAAGTTTCTAGCCCAGTGGGTGATACAGTAGGCCTTGGATTCATGACTTGGTTATTCCCCCAAACGCAGAAACAGCGACAAAAAGAATCTCAAATATCCCCACCTCTTTAGAAAATCTGTATTTTTTTTTTCTGTGTCTGGATTTTTAATACTTCTACTATACAGGCTGTCTGGGCTTTCTTATTCAAGAATATTGATCTCTGGGAATCATTCCAGGGCAAAGTTTAGAGCTGGCCCTATACTTTCTATCTCTAGGGACTGAAAAAAAGTATTTGTAATTTGGATTTAGTAGGGAAAAAATAAGCCAGCAGATAGTATGGAATATTCACCATTAAGCTGAAATAGTTCTTACTGGACACTAGATCAAGGATTTAAAATGTTAGTAAAATAGTGCATTAAGAGGACTAATGCATTTCACTGATGATGTAGAAGCAGCAAGTCTAGACAATGCCTGATCACAACAGTGGTGCTATCATATCCATGGTGAAGTAAGAGACATAGTGGGAGACATATGTGAAAGACTAGTAAGACAAATGTGAAAGATCTAGTAAGAAAAATCTGCAGCTGCAAGAAAACAGATTAAAACACCAGATTCTCATGCCTGACCCACTTGCAAGTCCTGAAGGGGACTGGAACTCCTGAGGATGCTGAGACACTTTGGATGAGCCAAAGCAGCTGTCTCATGAAGAAGATCAAGAAACATTTTTGGTAGTTTTTGACTTTCAGCAATATCTGGGTACGCTTGCATTTTCCTCAGAGATGGCTGGATTACAAAGCACTGACAATGATGAGGTCAAGCTGCAACTGTCCTACCAAGATGCTTCACAGCTCATTTCTAGGGCTGGCACAGTGGCCCAGAACCATGGTGAAGCTGTGCTGAAACCCAAAGCAGAACCGTATATTTAACTACAAAGCCTGACACAGTACCTCGCTCTGTTTAGTGGCACCGATGCATAGCCAGAGGACACTGCTGGTCTTTCAGAGGATCCCATGTGGCCTATATAGAAAGAAACAACTAAGAAGCTCGAGCAGAAATGCTAGTGATTCTAAATTGGGAAAATTACCATTGATCAATGAGTAAGACTTTGTCAATCATTTTGACTGCTCCTTCCATAGTTTTCATATGTGACAAAAGAGTAGTAACAGATGATGTAATGCTGCATTCACACACCTGCTCTTTCCTTCCTCTGATGAAAAGTATTCCTTACAAATTTCTGCTTGTAATTAAAATCATGAAACTTCACTCGAAATCTGTATCAAAACCCAGCACTGTTTAAAACAGGATTTTAAGCAGTACCACAGAAGCCTGTATCTCATGATAATAAATAGATAGGGCAATGTAAATACTTAGCAGAATTGGAGCCCAAGCTTATGATACTCACTGAGTAGCTTTCCCAATAGAACAGCTCCATAGAAATGAATTAAAACACCAAATTGCCATTAGAGAAAATAGTCACAAAGATTAGTATTTGTGAGATCAGGACATTTTCCCCTTGGATTCAGCAAAGCCCCTAAACATTTACTGAATTATAAACAAGTGAGTATTTCCTTCCTTATGCTACAAACTGCTCAAATACAACTGGAATGCCTAAGTGCTCTGCTACAGGGGGATGCTATTACTCACATCCTTAATGATAAGCACGTGCTCCTTATTTAACTTTTTATGTTGCTATATCTAAAGAGAAGCATCTATCTAATTAATGTACGGTTATGAGTCCACACCCCCAGAGCTTACTGTACAAAAGAAAACAGAATAAAAAAAAAGAGACAAAAGCAGTACAGTGACAATTTATCAGCCAAATGTAATTTGAACCTGCCTTAATCTTGTTTTATAGGTAATCAGATTAGATGATGACATATTCAGCCTTATTTCACACTAGTGAAAGAGGAGAGAGCCCACTTATTCAGTTTTTTGGCAGAATCTGCTTTTTTTTTTTTTTTTTCCCCTGTGTGTTTTGATGCTGGATCTGTACAAGATATCCACAAAGCATTCCTCACTGATCCATTTAGTTAATCAACTATGCGCTGTTTTCCAAATTCTGAAGACTAAACTGTAGATTTGGTAAGCAAAGGGCATCCTGACAAGTACTGAATGCACTCAAGTATTACTTAAGCAGATCTATCAAGTCACACTACCAAGATTTCCACAAGATATCCCAATTTGTTTTCACTTCAAAACATGCTTATGCAATTTTACTTCGTATTAATTTTTCTGCATTGACCCAGCATAGATCTCATGAAATCAAGGAAATGAGCAACAATATTTGTGTTTTTCTCCAAATTCATCTACGAATCATTTAGGTGCAACAGGGAAATCTAACAACCATATACATTCAAAGTCAATTTTCAACAAATACTGGGAAGGTAGGCATTAACATTTTCGACAGTTTTCTTCTGTGACAAAAACATGCCTGCAAATAAAATAAAATATGCACCAGATTATTTTCTTCTAAGGAGGTTACAATTCTGTCATTCTATAGAGATTTTGATAGCCTATCTCTACAGCAGCTTCTGACAAGCACTTTAGGATCCCCGCACAACTTCAGAAATGCATTCTTCTATAAAAGGCAATAAAATATATCAGCCTTGGCACAGATGGTCTGCAGCAGCAAAGTTAAAAAGTAAAATGAAAAAAGTTGTATTAAATGCCATACACTATATGCCATGACGCACTATATTTCAATTGGATATCTTCCAGCAAGAGGGCTTTGAGTATAGACACTTTTTGTGTAAGAGCTCCTTAGAATTTCAGGAGGAGTTTGGCATAAATTAGTATCATATACATATATTTCTGGGATTAATACACTTTGTCTACATTTTTAGAAGACTGAATGTTTCAGTCCTGAGGTTGGTGATCCTTTCTACCAAAAAAGTATACAAATAATAACCTTTACCTATTTATGTTGCAAATACTGGCATTAATTTATTTTCTACATATAAACCTAAGCCATTACACGAATGCATTGTTAGACTGAAGGAAAAGTACTCAGAACTGAAATCTGATATTCTAGGCTTTCCTTGATGAGTTGCACTTGATGTTAACACCAATCAGTTTCAAAACACATTTTTTATTGCTATACAAGCCTTTTTTTTTTTTTTTTTTGGATGGGTTAGAACAATAGCATGTCATCTAGTCAATATTTTTACACATTCAGTGTCTTGCAAAGTCCAAAATTTGCACATTTCTCATCTTTTCTTCTCTTTAGTGGGCTGTTGTTAGGCCTGAGTTATGCTACACAGTTCTTCATAGAACTACCTTTTGAGATTGCCCTTATTTATGGAGAAACTGAAGTGGGCAAGGCTCTCTTCTCTAATACGATGTTTTCAGGATCTACATCTTACATCTCTACTTGCTACTGTGTTTCCTCTGTATTAAGAAGTCATTTTACAATTACAGAAGCTCCTGCTTTTCCCTTCTTGCTAAATTTATGACTTCTTGTGTTCCCTTTACTTTAGTCTTAGCCTTTGACATTTGCCCCCATTCCCCTGGGGAAGTGAATAGAGCAAAAGAACTTGACTGTTTAGTGTAGCTCCTATGCTTGAAGAAAGCACTTGAAGAAGTCAGGAGGGAAGATGTGCTACAGGGAATTTACTTTAGATGTGCAGAGCATTTGCCAGTTTGGTAGCATCAAAAACAGTTCCATGCAAAGAAAATGCCCCGTTGTTTTCCCCTCCTTTTAATGTGCCTGTGATATGAAAGAATGATGTGCTTGACTGTGCTGTTACAGTAGGAACTTCTAAAACTTTTCTGAAGTTAATGACATTACATTTTCCTCAAATTAAATTGGTATTCTGCAGAAATCTGATGGCATTTACCATCCCAATCTTTCTGTTTATGACACTGACACTACACAGGTGTTGGGATGCTTTTTTCTCTGAGTACTATGGAATACGGACCTTGTGCTTTAATTCAGTCATTCCAGTATTTCGTTATCCTTTTAGGTGTCCTTTCCAGAAGGGCTTGTTTATTGCTTCTCTTAAGCAGTTTCTGTGTTCTTTGCATTTCTGCAATCAGGTCTTCAGTTCCTGTTCTATTCTTTTGATTTTGTCTGGCTTTCTATACATGCCAAGGAGAAGTAGTTTCTTTTAGTGAGTGCAGGAGGCTGCAGCACCATTTTTTTCCAACTTCTAATGCCAGTTACATTGTCCACACTAGTGAATTTTGATTCTAGATTGATCCTTGCAGTCAGCTTGCTTTTGCTTATTGCTTTCTGCTCATCTCATTTCTGTATAGATATACTGAGGTCTGTGAGTTGCTATGGCTATGGTATCCTTGTTAAAACACAATTTTCTTAATTCGCTGTTTAACAGATGCATAATTAGAACAAATGCTTATATTTCATATTTTACAGTGTTGTTGTCATCATAAGTGAAACATACTTTTTTCTAAAATAAACTATGTATTTGACAAACTGCCACCAATTTTTGCACAGCCACATGGTTGACTTGGGAAAATGCATGTGGTCTTTTTTTAAAAAAATATTGATTAATGAGTCCTTTTCCATTGGAAGAGCGAACAGTTTCTTTAAAGGCTGCAAATTCATGGTCTTCTCCCAGGACTTCTGTGCAGAAAGTCAGCTCAGCAGTACTTGGAGGTGAAGCGGATTTCAGGTGGATGATCAGATGGCCCTTGGGACGGCGTGGTGATAGGCACCACGTAATTGCAAAACCCACAAGCTTCCATTTGGCCGGGGCAGGGACTAGCACGAAGCCCACAGAGCCTGACAGATGAGGCCTAGGCATGGAGAAACCCTGATTTTGTGGCTGTACAAGAAGATGGCAGTCACCCCACTGTGGGCACAGCTGTTGCAGCACTTGGGCTGGCCCAATTTAGTCAGGTTTGGAGAAGGCAGCAGATCGTCTCGGTGCACGCCTGGCTTGCCAAGCGAGGGGTTCACCTGCAGACAACATTTCTCATGCTGGCCCCGCTCGCCTTCCCCAGTGCTGGCCAGGCCTGCGTGGCATGGCGCGTGGGCTGCCCGCTTGCCCAAGCTGTGCCAGGAGGGCAAGTGGGGCTGCAGCACCAGGGGCCGTGGGTGCCCCTGCCCGGGGTGCCCCTGCCCGGGGTGCCCCTGCCCGGGGTGCCCGTGCCTGCTCCTCCGTGATGCTGCTCCGCTGCCATTTCCTCGCAGGCGCTGCGCCGCCGCCGCCGCCGAGAGACACCTCTGCCTTTCCCTCTCCCTCCATTTTCACACTCCACCCACTTTTTGCTTTCTTTCTCCATCTCTGTCACCGTCTCTCGCTCTGGACCTGTCTTTATTTGGCACTCCCGGAAGCCGCTGGGCATTTCTCTCGCTGCCTGCCCGGGCAGCTGATGTGCCTGGCTGACACCGGCTCCGCTGAAGACGAGGAGGAGGAGGAGGAGAAGGAGGAGGAGAAGAAGGAGGAGGAGGAGGGAGAGCAGCGGCGAGGAGAGGCGAGGCGAGGCGAGGGAGGGGGGAGCGAGTGACCGGCCACGGATTGTCATTGCAGAGAGGAGGGGGAAAAAAAAAAAAAAGAGAGAGAGAGAGAGAGGGAGAGAGAGGCTGCACGGGTCATCAAAACAGGTAATTGAAGAGCAGGGAGGGGCGGGATGCGGGGAGCAGCCCGGCCCCCCCCCGGGGGCTATGGGTGCGCTCCCGGCGCGGAGGGGCCGGGCGGCGGCGGACATTTTGTGGGGCGAGGAGGGGACGCCCCGGGGCTGCGGCCGGGGCTCGGGGCTGGGGCAGCGCCCTGGGCCCCCGCGGGAGAGGCCTCGGCGGTGCCTCCGGCTCGGGCCTGAGCAGGCACAGCGAAGTAATGGCAGGGCGAGAAAACGCCAGGGCAAACGGCAGTGCCGCCCCGGGGCTGTGCCCAGACCCCTTGGTCTTTGGGCAGCCTCGGGTGGCTCCCTGAGGGGTGCCCCCGTCAGGTTGTTGAAACGCCCCTCTGCTCGTTCGTGTAGACCCGGCTGTGTCAAGTGATGCCGGTCTTGAACTCTGTTCGTCAGCGTAAGATGATCTAATTTTGGCTGAGGCAGCTGGCGAGCTGGGCTCCGAAGTGCTTGCTCCTTGCACGCCTAAAGCCGGAGGCGTGTGTCGGGGGTGGCGAGGGAGTTAGTCCCCTGAGGAGCACCCAGGCTTAGCTCTGAGGAAAGCACAGGTTAAACAGCATCTTCAGGAGAAAGATCCGAAGAAATAATATATATACACTTATATATGTATGTATAAGGGATTCTGCAAATACAGAAGGACGTTCTGGGGGAGCAGGAGGAAGACAGAAATGAAGAATTGTGAAGCTGAGATGCTGCATTTTGCAGTAAGTTGGCCTTTGAAAGGAGTACTCCCCCAGAGACTCAGCCAGCACAAAGCCAAGAAGAACTTGTCGTGACCCCACCTAAAAATGTAAAATCTGTCTTTTGCTTTGGGGATTGCTAGTGATCTGTATCTTAGCATTACGGGATCAACAGTGATGATTTTCATCATGTAAAACTCAGATTTCATAATGAGTAGGGGCAATCTTAAAGACTATCTGGGAGAAAAAAAAAAAAAAAAAGTGTCTTTATGTGCATTTCATAAGTGTGGTTGTTAACAAACAATGGAAAATATTTTCAGGAAAAAAAAAAAAAATCCTACATAGAGGCAAGTCCATGGGGAAATAATTTGAAGGAGTCTGTTTTGCAGAGGAGAGGGGTAGGATCAATACTTCAGATTTTAATTATTTTTTTCTAAGTCTGACAAATGTGGCAATGGTTGATGGGCTATTGTGTTTCATTGTTCTGTGCAACTGCAGTCAGAAAACTAGGCCTACTTCAGAAATGTAACTTTAAAAATTATTTAGAATAGGAAAAACATTAGATAGAATGAGTTGAAACTCAATACAGTATTCTCAAAGCTGCCCTTTTAAGACTTTACTGATAGTTAGCTTTCCCAGTTTTATGCAAATTTAATCCTATCATTTCCTTTTAATAGCTTCCTATGCAAATGATTATAAACTGTCTTCTGATTCTATACATTTTCAAAACAAGGATTTCATAACACTGATTGATTCTATTTTGAGCAAGAGAAGAAAAGCAATATACCTTCTGTGGCAAAGCCTGTTACATTGAATGGTAGAACCTTTTAGGTCTTGGTCATAACAAAAATGTCAGTCTTCAGAATATTCTTATGATTCCTCTGCTTCTTCCCCCTTAAGTGAATGCTGCTGAGATGTGGAAGGTGGAGAGGCACAACTCCAAATGTAATGAATAAAATATGTTTTCTCAATTAAATAAAAATAAAGAGGATGTGCATTATTTACTATTACGGTAGAGCAAATGTATGACATGTTTTCATTATTCTTTGTCACCTATGGCGCTTGCCTCAGTGGAAAAAAGTGATTCCTTATATACTGTAAAGAGGTATGTCAGGATATATATAATCTTAGCAAGAGTACTAAGATTACATATATTGAAAAAACTCTGTATCATTAGATTTTCTAATCTCAGCGTATAATCTATTTAAAATACCAAGGGGAGACTAAACTGGAAAAAAAAACAACAACAACAACAAAAAACATAGAATTAATATTCCCACAGTACTAAAATTCATGGGAATTGGAATTAGCAGGTATTAGAAAAAGAAGTACAGGACAGCAAGGAGGGCTGGAAGCAGAAGAGTTGTGTTCAGCTCCCAGCCTTGACATTGACTTGCAACATTACCTGGAGCAAGTCACACAATCTTACCATGTCCCCATCTGTAGCCTGTCAGGGACACTAACATTGTGAGAGGTTTGAGTATTAGAGAGGAAAATGGCAAACAACCAAGTATCTTTTAAAATACTCCTTGTTGTCCTGCATATGTTTTAACATTGTGTGCAACAGCAGCAAACTCAATAGTTGCTGTCTTCTAGAGCATCTGACTTGATGAAAGAGAAAATTCTTTATTATCATGCTTATTGGGCAAAAACAAATGCCTCCAATAGATCAGGTATAAATTACTTCAGTTATTCAGACGGCTGTTTTATTATGAACTGGTTAAAAGATTTTGCTTGATTAAGCACTCTCAAAAAATATATAAAAAAATTCCTTTCTCAAAAATTTTCAGTACATCTTTTGAAATAGGGAGAGCAATTGGGAAATTGTCATCAGTGTCATTTTCATGAGGTATACAGAAAGCTCCAGTTGCTCTCATATTTTTGAAAAATGAGTAATTTTGACAGATGCGGTTTACTGACTCTCCAAATAAGAAATGCTCTGAATGTGAAAGGCTCAAATATTCTTGGAGAGTGTCACTGATAGAACCATGTCAGAATATCAACACCTTCACTAAGCAGTGTACATTGAAATGACAAAACCACACATGAGCACAAGATGTGCCACACGTGGCAGAGATTCTGCAGATTCGGCTAGTTCAGCAAGGGAATGAGGTTTTGGTTTTGGTTTTTAATCCTCTCTAACTTTTGTCAACATGATAGCAAGACTTTATGGCATATGTATGGCCTTAGTCCTTGTTCTTAGCATTGTTGCCTTTATTTCACCTGTGTAGACTGAGGTATGCTATGTCAAACCTCAGGGTATGTTTACTACCAAAAAAGGTCCCATTGAAACTTGCTGTGTCTGACCCACGTGTTTCAGAGAAGAACACAGTAGAGAAATGGCTTGTAAAACCCAAAACACCGGTAGCACTATGCTGGGAATCAAAGGCTTAATTTTGTGTGTGTGTGTGTGTGTGTGTATATTAAGAAAACAGGTAAATGGTCAAGTCCCTAATTGCATAGTGTCTTATTTTTCCAGGAAGACGTGCTCAGATCTTGTCCATTAAAGCTGTATCTTTTATTATTTTAAATAATGAATTGCTTTCTGGAAGGAATGCAGAGAATGATTTACATTTCCATGTGTAACCTGTCATTGTTTACAGAGAAGAAATAGTTGAATAACTCAGCTAACAGCTCTGGGTCCTCTAAAGCAACCAGCACAGAAGAGGCTAACATAAGCATCTAAGATGGGTCCAATATGATCTTTCTGGGCTTCAGGATAGCTCACACTAAACAGGAGGGATAAATAGCTAAATGTCTCGACTCTTGTTAAGTGAGCAAGGTTGCATGGGCCTTATACTTAGGGCCTCTCAGTAGTAACCAGGTTATAGCACGAAATAGGTCTTTTTTAGTAGCAGGTGGCCCATTTCATCCTCAATCAGAAGCAAAGGCACAATCCATTGTGTTGCTAACAGTGTTGCAGAATCAGTGGCCTGAATTTTAGAATGGGAGATGAGCCAAGGCCTTGAGCTTTTGCAATCAGTGAAGATCACAGACAAATCCTCAGCAGTTGCAAAGCAAAGGGAGTATGCAGATGGCACAAAGTTTGCTTCAGCCCTCAGGGCTGCTGCCGTGCTGGAAGAAGGGCCACGGGCTGCAGGCTGAGCAGGGAGCCATGAGGCCATCAGACACGGAGTCCTGAGATCATAATTGCAGCAGGACATTCTGGTAGGAACAAGAATGGCAGCTAACTTGGCCGCAATTAAGCCCAACTATTCTGACATCTGACAGATGTCCACTGACACTTCAGTTTGTAGTATTCCTTGTTGCTGTTTCATTTCATGATTGGTTGCATCACAGTGACTTCCTTTGCATGGCCAGAGGAATGTTTCTTCTGACTTTTGAATTCAAACTGAGATATGCTCAAGTAATAGATGCATTCCAGAGTTGACTTGTCACACCTACTCTTGCAGGTTTAAATTAGAAATACCTGCATTGGTAGAAGGGATTATGCTTCAACACTGATGGTGAAGAAAATTACTGATAATGAGAAAGTCAGAAGTTTGGGCTTTGGAGCACTATGGATCTCTATGCAAACTAGGATGTAGTGGTGTTCTGAAAGGCCAAGCCGCCAGCAGACGAAACCGTTACTAACCCTGGCACTGAATAACTCAGCAGTCTTATCTTTTCTGAAAAAAAAAAAAAAAAAAAAAAATCATAATTTGTGTATTTAGAGTTTGAAACACTGTCTGTTTACTTTTAACTTTCTGCATTCGCTTTTCTCCTGCCACATCTCAGAAGCACTGCAACACGACGTAAGGTTTTGCGCTTTGTGGAGTTTACCCGTTTGGGCAGTGCAAATTCAATTTGGTTGGAACCATGGCGTAAAGAATCTTACTGTTCAGTTATTATGAACTGAACTGAAGCACTTTAATAAAATCAATGCCTGCACGCAGTGTTTTCTCAGTTCAGCAAGGCAGTCTGCTTACATACAGTAATTGGACTTGTGACAGGTAATTAAATGGCTGGTAAGGTCTTTAGGATGCTTGATTACATGAAAAGCACTGTGCTAATACGTAGTAAATGAGGTGGCTAAGAACGCCGTGTATCTGTTGATTGGAGAGGCACAAAAAATTACACTTCATTGGAGGGAAAGAAGAAAATAAAAACAAGACAAAGGACTATGAGCAGTGGTAACATAAAAAGGGAGCATAAAGAGAATAGGAGAGTGTACTCAGAAACTGGGTTGCCTTGGTTATTTTAAGTCAATCATGCTTACACAGACTGTCAAGTCTTGACTGTTTCAGTATATCATTAAATAATGAATTTGTTCTTTGTGATCACAAAATTGGTAAGACAGCCAGAATTATTCAACAAGGGATGGGAGCTCTTCACAGAACTTACATATAATTAGAAGTGAACTGATATTCCAGGAGGTACTGAACACATACATGAACACATGACATATTTTAAAGAATTCATATTAAATTATCAGAGGCCTAACCACAGTCCATGCTCTTATTACATTGACTTGCAAGCACACAGCTTGACATGTGCAATTGCTCACCCATAATTATGGGACTAAAATGGGTTGTGATAAGAAATCTAAAATACGTCAACAGTCTTAGGGGTACTTGTCAAAATAGAGATTGTTTTACAAAGCAGTTCTGTAATATTTTTAAAATAGTGGGATACAAAAATGCTCCATTCCTCTCCTGCCTGTTTATTTTTGTAGACAACAGCTTGATCTCTGGGAGAGAGAGAAGCAGGGGAAGAGCCAGAATATAAGCAGAAAAGTATGTTTTGTGGTACCAATAGCATAAAGCCAAAGGAAAAATTTAGTTAAATGGAAGAGGTACAGCATGAACCTGCTTTTTCCTCTCCTACACAAAAATCTTTTTTGCTAACAAAAAATAATCCTTTAAAAACACAAAGGGAATGCTAAAGACAGAAGTCTCCAGACAAGGTGATTTAGGTAGCACGGTTTTGCACATAGCAACAGAGGACTCATTTCTAGTATATTAATGGTTTTAACATGCACATTGAGCTACAGACAGAAGTGTTTATGATGAGGATGCTAGAGCCAGCCAAGACTTCAAACCAGCTTATCGGTCAAAATGGCACAACCAAACACAAAAGGCAGACGTCACCCATTTTTGTCCACTCTTCCAGCTATAACACTTGTCCATTTTAACCAAAAAACAAATGTTTTCAAAATTCTAAGAACCATTAAATATACAATAGTATAACTTTTACTGAGAAAAAAATAAGGGAAATTCAACCTATATTTGAGAGCATTCCAAAGGAGCTTGTAACATATAGAGACAAAACAAGAAAAAAAGGTCACCAAAAGCTCTAGTTTGTCCCCTGAATCATTCTCCTCATGCAGGCCTTTTCTGAGAGGTCTTCTGGTTTAATACAATTTGACATCACTTTGACAAGCCTCTGTTTACATTCCTCCCATACAGCTAATGGGAAACAAAACACAAGCCATACAAGGTAATGTTTCTGCCTACCAACACACTTTCTTCTAACCAATGCTCCCCTTGCTCTGCAGTCTCCACCCAAAATCATTTATGGTAGTAACCCAAATAGCTTCAGCAGCACCTCGCTGGCCACTCAGCTGATAACAGGCTGTGTCTGAGTTCCTCCTGGGAACGAGCAGCCCCTGAGATGCTGAGCCCGTGGGTTTTCATCATTTGGACTAGAATGGTGTGCAGCAGGAATTTGGCTCTGATGCCCCAGGTAGCAAAAAGACTGCGTGCTTAACTCAGCGTGGAGCTGGTGCACACATTTGAATGACAGTGCAGGAAAGCTAGCCAGCTGTGCCTCAAACTGCCTTTTTTATATTTTTATTTTTTCTTCAGAAGTTAAGTGCTGTAAGATGCTTTTGTTACCTGAGGGGATGTTCAGGAATGTGTATGAATTTCCCCTCCCTTAATACATATTGTACAAAAGAACTCAGAGGAGACAGCACTTTGGATCTGTAAGATATTCACAACTGGCTTCAAGATAGTACCAGCTGGCAGTCTGGGGTTTCGTATATTTTGTTTATTGCGTATCTCAGTAGCAATTTATTAAGACTGTGAGAGAAAGCGCAAGTACGGGCTGCTGTACTTTCAATAATAAGATTGTGTATTTCCAAGCAGTGTAGGAATGTTAGATACAATAAAAATACCAAATTGCTGCCTGTATAGGCAACTGCCCTTTTTTTGCAATAGAGAAGAAAAGCAAAATCTAACCTGTCGCATCTCGGATGATGAGAATGAGTCAGGTCAGGCTTCATTTTTCAGATGCCTAGTGGATTTGAAAGGACTAGTTCTAAAAAAAAAATATGAAAAAAAAAAGAACAAAAAAAGAACAAATAACTTATTTTTCTTCTAAATTGAAAGAATACTAGGAATAAAAACAAACAATGAAATCTCATACTATCTTTTGATAACGTTGTCAGAAGATCATGCTTTCATGCTTTACAGGGTGGAACCATTCCTGTGTTCAAACCTGTCATTTTTACATGCCTGACAAGTCATCATCTCTTTTGTTTATTTTTTCCCTTACACTACTAGACTGTTTTTCCCTTTGGGCTCATTACAGCTTGTATCTTTTGACATGGAGCAATATGGTCTTCTGCCGTAAGTTACCTACAATGATAACAAGCATAGTACCTGTATGTTTTGGCTTCCAGTTTGACTGCTATTTGGGATAAATATGTCAGGCAATTTAGTCTAGTGACTAGTTTTTTCCCTTGATAATGGATAAATGGTGCTTTAAGACAGATGCCAAACTAGGGAGAAAAACAGTGCTGTTCTCCCAGGGCCTGTCTATAAAAAGTCTGCTTTTTGGTCTTCATTGTGCCCCTCTTCACTTTTTTGGGGGAAGAAATGACAGGTGGCTGTATTGCCACATGCCTTTAGCACCCCCAAAAAAGATACCACCAACAGTAAACAGGGCTTTTCCATGAGTCCTACTTATTTTTTTTGTGTGTGTGTGTTCAAGAGACAAATAGCAATGCCAGCATTTAAATAATTGTCATTGGATGTGATTTAACACCTTCCCTAGCTCTTAGTTGACCTTATTTTCAGTGAAGAACGTGGTGCTTCTCCACTAAGGATCCAGGATTGCACTGGAGTTGAAGCACTGTTGTTCTTAACTCCTTACAGGTAGGGAACATCAACTCTAGGGAAAGGTATATGATTAACCTTGATAATCCACATCAAGATCAAAGCTTTAACTAAAATCCTGGCAGAAACAAGATAGAGAATCTGTCCTGATGTAAAAAAATGTGTTTTATGGGAGTGGAGGCATCCCACAGATGTATTTACATCCTTTTTACTTTTTATTAGCATGCAAAGATCTTATTTGGCACTGTAAATAGACTGGCCTTATTATTTATTTACAATATAAGCTCTGATGCTACATCACACAGTATCTTCCCAGAGTCAAGCTGTACCACTTGTGTTCTGACTCCTTTTGAGCTGTGGGTTTGTAGTATCGGTTTACCACACACGGCGGAGTGTGGAATAGTAACTAATCAGAGGGGCTCTGAATACAGGCCCAGAAAATGCTGAGGGTTGTCCTAATATGAGTCAGATACGTGAATCCCAAAGTATAGGCAAAGATGTCAATGTTTAGGCTGAGAATGGCTCGAGAGATTTGTCATGCTATTGCTCAGCAGAGTCTTTACTTCGGATCAGAAACATTAATGTCAGGTTTTTTTTGTAGGAAACCTAGCTGACTGATGATAAAGCCAAGTGTAAATGTGAGGTTATTGGATGTATGACCAATTTACTCTTGAAGTGTTATATACAGAAATGGCAAAAGTGTACTTGTACTTTATTCCTACACAGGCTAACTGTATGTACCCTGCACACATGTATATGCATTTAGATACAAATACCACATAGTCATGAATCGAGTCTATAAGTAGGCAGGAAAAAAGATGGGTTCAGTGTAAACATAACAACAGAGATGTTCTTAAGAGGAACATTTCTCATGAAAACAAGGAAAATCCTGGCAGCCCTGATTTTTTGGTATAAATGGTTTTCTGACTTCTGTCTAAAGAGACTAGAACAATATACTATTCTGTAATTGTCTCGCTGTTGATATCTGATTTTAGAAGAACAACACTAGTTTTACAGCTGAGGGGAACTGAGTAAAGCTGTGAAGAATACAGTGAACAAAAGACTATTTTGCAGTTGGAGAGTATTGGATAAAAATGTCCACAGGGTTATTAAGTCAGGTCATTCCCTTGAGTTTCTGACACCGTAACCCATATTTTTAGCATCTTGCAGAGGGCACTTTCTTGGGTAGAGCATTACAAATCTGATCCATCGCTGTTTGTAAGATTAGTCCAAGTGCATGTAGTCAAATCAGAGTTGGATCCTTCGATAGGCAAAATCAGGCTAAAGAGGCAAAAAAGGAACAGCTCTTCCAAAGTAGTTCTGTACATGTCATCAATGAAACTTCTAGGGCAGATGGAAACTAGTATAGTTACCAACCAGACCATGTCTTCAAGTAAAGACATACAGGAAACATACTGGAAATATACTTTGAAATACTAATGAAAAGAATTGACTGTTAGTATGCTTCATTAGACCAGCCTGACCTTAGGCTGCTTTAAAACATAACTTTTAAAACAGGCATGTTTTTAAGCCTGTACATAGTAGGGTACAATGTGAAAAGAATATGTCCGCAATACTTTTGAGTAATTAGAGTGCTTTGTTTTAAGAAAAGGTTTTACACATTTCAGGAGCTCTCTTGATACCTTCACATCATTCCTGCCAAGATACTTGTAACCTTACAAACTGTTAAGTTTTTTTTTTTTTTTTTTTTTTTTTTGAGAATTCATTGATTTTTCAAAGAGAACACTGTACATTTTCAATATAAGCAGAAGAGACCCCCCCTCTGAATTATGGACAGTGTTTATACGCACACTGTTTAATGTCATCCCCCTTTGGGGGTTTGCTTTTTTATTTAATGTAGATAGAAAAAAATAAAAACAAACTCCAGACAAAACTTTCTCATGAGAATGGTTCTCCTGAGACTTTCTCATTGTAAAATCTTCTGTTTCGCTCTTAAGTCAAACTCACCCCCCCTTATGTATATAGGGTGAAGTCCGAAGGTCCCACCTTGTTTGACAGACGGCATGACTCAACGAGAGAGCTCTGTATGTGTTTCCACAATCCTAGTAGCTTCTCACACTTAAATTTTCAAAATAAAAAGGATTATTTTTATTCTTTAGGATCATTAATACTGATTTGGAAATCAAAAGCCCTCTTTTTGTATTACCCTACTTTTAATAATAACATTTAGATTTTCTCCCCAGGGTAAGGGGACACTGAAGCAGTGTTGCCTGCTTTGGTCACTAGTGCTGCACAGCGTTGCACAGGTTATTGCAGTCCAGTATTACCCTTGGCTATCTCGAAAATACCATCACTTTTAACAGGCTGTTCATTAGCAGCTGATGCATTAGCATGTATATTCCAGGCATGCCTAACCTTTCTGACTCTACAAGCCACGCACCGATGTCCTGTGCCTGACAGCCACGGAGCAGGGACCACAGAGCCGCTACCTGCCAGCTTCCCCAGGCTGGGGATGCTGATTCCCATGTGGTCCCCACTTCCACGCCACCCTAGCACTGGGCAGGGGATACAAGCCTTCACATGGGAGCTCTGCTTGAGCTGCCCATGAGGATCACCTTCATCAAGAGCTGCAGGTCACCACCAGCCCCCTTTCTGCACATTGCTCAGCGGAATAAAACACAACCTTAAGCGAGGAACATGGATGTTCAGCTCGCTATGTGAAATGACGGGGGGGTTAAACATAGCTTTCTCTTTGCTTATGTAACCGTTTCTCAGTCTGTAGCGTATAGAGCACTGTGTTCCCTGAGACGTTGGCCAGCGTTCAGAAATGTCAGTGCCTACACTTCCTCGCATGTAAGAAAACAGATAATCACATTGTGGGGCAATGTAAGGATGTGTGAGTTGTTCAAAATTTAGCCACGTTTCTATTTCATTTTACATCAAGAATTACTGTTGCAGCACTGCATAAGTAGGCCCTGGCTTTTTTTTTTTTTTTTTCCAAAGGTTAATTAGTGCTCAATTTAAAAAGCGTGAGAAGCACTGATTCATATCAGGGGCTTTCATAAGGGGAAAAAAAAAAAAAGTGATAGAAAATCACATCAGAAGAACAAACAGAAAACCTTTGTGGCTTCTTGTGTAGTCATTTAATAAAGTGGCTAAATCTTACTAGAAAGCATAAAAGACCCAGACAAATCTCAGACCGTAACTTTAGAAAAATCAGGAGGTATACATTTAAAGCCTGGCTTTCAGTCAAGTATTAATTAAGTCTGTATTTTTGCCTCAGTAAAAGGCTGTTGGAAATCTCTGTAGGCATAAGTTTCTACCAAATACATTTATAAGCACTAGAATCATCTCAGTACCTGATTAGAAGTATCTGCATATATTCATCACAAACTGCCCAAACGTAGGCTGCGCAGAGCTACACAGCAGTGGTTTGTACCTGCTATTTACAATGAAGACCAGGGGCTGAACACTGATCATATTCCTTCTTGTCACAGAAGCAAATCCCCTTTGTCAGCTGCTTCCCTGCAACTGTTTATAAGCCAGAAGGACAATATTTAAAACCCATGAGCTTTGCCATAAAAATTGATAAAGCCACCAGATGAGCAGAACTGTAACATGAAGCGTGGATATTCCTCAAAGGGAACTAACACTGTTTCTGTCATGAATGATTTTTTTCAGAATGGCAGAGAGTCATGGCTTGATGGAGAGACTGGAGAAGGCAGTGACTCGACTCGAATCATTATTTTCAGATTCCCATAGATCCGGTGGAATGGAGTGTGATGCCATTAATGGTGTCAATGGAAGTAAGTCTGTTTTTTTGAGGTACCTGAGGTACCTCCTGTTGTTAAAAATCAGCTTGTAAGAAGAGCTGGTGTTTTTCTTCGAAGCATGATTATAAATTGATATAGCCTAGAAAATGCATGATTTGTCTTGTCTCTTAAATATACTGTCCATATTTCAAGCTTTATTGCTCTTTCCATTTTAGCATTTATATTGTAGATAACTCACAAGATGAGAATGTCTGCCTGAGCCCAGTTAGCAGAAGAAATGAGACATCCCCCAAATTTACAGCATAAATATTCCTGAAGTCACCAATATAAACACTGAGTTTATTTTCCAACTCTCTGAATTTCACAGTGCAGACCTGCATCATTTAATTGATTAACACCCTCAATCAAATAGGGGTTTGTTCATAAGCACTTGCTCACTAAGGGCTGCTACACAACCTTGGCCTTACTTTGATCTCTCTTGAGCTGTCCCTTCTCAAGTGGATCTCCCAAGCACTGCAATGGAGATACATGAAAGAAATGTCTTCATTTATTCACGTCATACCACCAAATCATTTTTTTTGCTCCCTATTTTTTTTGTTGTTCCTGCAATTTACAGGCTAAATAACCTTATCAATGCAGCAGTTCTGATGTTGACTGAATAGAGGTACCCTTTCCTTTCTCAAGATATGTTGTGTTTTTTTGTTTGTTTTTTTTGTTTGTTTGTTTGTTTTTACCCACAGTCCCTGCATATACCCCTTTCTTAACTTCATGTCCTTCGCTTTCCATATTCCTTCGCCCTCCCCTGCCTTCTCCAGAGTAGAGCGCATCCCGGTGTGGGCTCAGCTGCTGTACAGAGTGCTGCAGAGCAAGCAGAAAGTTGCAGGCGTCTTCTTTATTGGCAGAAGCCAGCTACTGTATGTCAGCTGCTTTATCACAACTGTATGCCAACCCTCGCCCAGCAAGACGTGAGGGACCTTCCCCCAGCTCCATGTGCCATAGGCCTACGTGCTGGCAGTTGCTGTGGAGCAGCTGACTTAAAGCAGTGTGTTTCTGTGGCAGGAGGGGAGCAGCTTCCAGCAGGCTTCCCAGAGCAGATGAGCTGGCTGGTCAGAGTAAGCCTCAGTAATAAAATGTGCACAGTCTGGAGAAAATCTAGGCAGCTAGTAAACCTTAGTAAACTCATGGAGAAACATGATCCATGTACGAGTTGACAAATCAATCAATCACCAGAGGGAAGCCCACATTTTCTTAAAAACGTAGGTGATCCTATAACGAACCCATTTGGGTGAATCTCCCTAGTAATCCAGAGCTCAGAATTGCAGAACCAGGGCTGCTATTACAAAGAGATCAACTCACCATGTTAGGTGCCCTCATGAAAATTACTGTATCCTTGCCTTAGCGTAAGGGCTGAATAAGGTGAAGAACTTCACCCTCCCCAAGGAAGCAGAGCCTTAAATCCCCCACAGATCCTCAGAGGAAACCAACTGATGAACGTTGTAGGAATGAGATTATAAAACACACCCGCTGGGAGAAACAGCAGCAGAAACTGATAAGAGCAGCACCACGGGGCACTTCCCAGCCTGTACCACGTCTCCAGGCCGAGCTGGCTCACCTGGGGACTCGGGAACTAGCTGTTGCTGATGCAGGTGGGAGAGAAGTCTGCAGCAGTTCTTCGGTTTGGATGATGGATGCACATAGACTGCCACAAACGTAATTGGGTATGCCTGCATTACTGTGTCTCTGCAGAGGTTCACTTAGTCTCCACAGCAATTGCAGAGACGTCAGTCTTACAGAACAGGTCTCTTTCTTTTCCTACTTCAAACCTGATGCTATGCCAAGGAGTGTGACATTTTTTAAGTTTCTAGAGGAAATGGAGATATGTTGCTTTCTTCTACCATGCCCCCTCCCACTAAAAGACCATTCCATAACTGGAATCATTACAAAAAGTAAGCTTGCCTTGTTTATTAATACGTTCTTGGAAACAACAAAATAGTGGGGAGCATGGGAGGAAAGTACCTCTACTTGTTTCCTACAATGACAAGATTGCAAACAAATCATTCAAGTGCTCTGCACAGCCCACTATAGTAAATTCTCCTGGGAGTTAGTTGCATTGAATAGCAAAAAAATAGCACAGTTGCTTTCTAGTTTTGCATAGCACAATTGCCATTTGGTGAACTGCTATTTAGAAGTCTGATCTAAAGGAAAAGGTTACAATGATTCTCTTGGAGACACACACAGATTTTGACAAAGAAGGCAAATGGGCTTTGGAAAGCATCTCCACAACTAAAACCTTTTGTACACTAGGTCATTCGAGGGGTTTACACACAAACACTTAATATGGAAGAAAGCCCAGAAATTCCTCAGAATTAAAGGTGAGTGACATCAAGGGAACAAAAGGAGCCTTGAAATCCCGCCTAGCTGTCTAACTACATTTTTTTTTTTTTTTTTCACACAGGCCATTGCAAACTCCAATTGCCAAAGCCTTTCTTTTTTCTGTCAAGGAGCCAGATGACTCTTATGAAATAAAGAGGGCTTTCAAGATTATGAATTTGGATACAATTGTCATATAGTGCCAAAAGGTTAAAGCAAACTCTCTGGAGAAAGCCTGGTACCTCTTCAGAGCAGCCTTCAGGCTTCATTAAGGAGGGAGAGAGGCTGGGAAGAATATTAACCTTGGTCTCTCAGATCCTACAGATGCCATAAATTCACACATGCATTGCTCATGCTGGACCTGGTACAGGTTCTGAGGCATAGACATGAGGATATGTCAGGGAGGAAGGAGTGGGCTGGAAAGCATCCAAGGAAAGATTACTTTTGCCATCTTAAACATTATCACATAAAGCCATTTAGAAAGCCAGTTACGTAAGAAACTGAGTCTCATCTTAGTCTTCTGATTGTCCCCTCTCTCAGGAAACTGCTCTGCATACCATACAGAACACAGCATTTTTATTCCTCCGTCAGCATATATAGCACATACACAGTCAGTGGGATGTGCTAGCTAGAAGCATTTTTTGAGCTTTCTTTCTTCGAGGACGGTTTTGTAAGGTCACACAACAAAGTGAGAAGATTACTATACCACAGCTCACTGCATCAAGTGACTGTCAGTACAGTCGCAAGGCCCTACCTTGCTGGCAATTGAATTACTTGTTAATGACTGCCAAACAATACAGAGAGCTGCAGCAATGCGTGGATGGTATAAAAATAGTTGTTCAGTACAGAGCAGATTCTTTTTAGGGGATGGTATTTGTTTTATGTACAGTAATACAGTTTTGTTATGACAATCAGCCTTGTTGGGCCAGTAGGCCTTCGAAGGGCTGGGAAATATTTACTATGGCACTTGTTATTTTAATACGAAAGAGGCTTCTTACTTACTGTATACAAAGACAATTCCCTTCATGCTCCTAGCCAGGTTATACCAGGAGCAGGTGTTAGTTGTTTGTTTTTTCTTTCTATTTAGAAAAAAAAAAATCATTATGCATCATTTTTCACTGATTTTAACTGATTTCACAAATCAGTGAGTAAAGCAGAAGCTAAGTTAATGCAATTTTCCCTGCAATTTTCTATGCTATTTCTCCTCCATGTACTACACAGGAAGAATACAGAAGCTCTATACATGATGTGCTTTTTGAGCCCATTATAATGAAATGCTCTTCTTCTGCAGGCATAGCACCCTACGTCGAAGCGTTTGATAGGCTGCTGAATGGAAGTGTTGCTGAGTTTCTCAGGTACAGCAAGATTCTTGAAGGTGACGTGAAGACACATGTGAGTATTACTCAAATTTTCCACCCACGGTATAAATGTACAAGTCTTGGAAACAGTGTGACCAGCCTTCGTTGCTGAGTAGAGGAGAATTTTAACAGCAGTTCTCTGAATTATTAGTTCTTGGCAACATGGCCATAACACACTGAGGGCATTTGGTTGGGGAAAGGCTTTTGGATTCATAAGAGGCTGCTCCTCTTCTACAGCACCAAAGGTTGAAGATTATAGCATGCAAAATATATCAATATTCTTGGTTGCAAGCAATCTGAATTGTCCTGTTGGCTGCTAAGGCTCCTTTGCAGGACAGGAACATAGTTAAGAACAAGAGTCAGCAATTGAGCAACAAACAATAGGAAGAAATTATGAAATTACTTTGTAACCATGTAATCAGAGCTTTTATTATTATTATTTTTTAAGCCTGCCTTCTGTAAACTAGGTGGTAGAAGGACAAATATGGACTCATTTTACCGCAGTTTACTAGTGTAGGTTTCGCCAAAAAAACACCTACAAAAGATACATACAGGGTCAGTTTGAGACAGGTCTGAAGGAGTGTGAAGCTTCTGACATTATCTAGTGGATCCCTGCAATCAGGCCCATCTCCATGTGTGTTCATAATTTCCCAGTTCCTTGCAGCTGCTGCCCCAGGTAACAAGCACTGTATCCAGAAAAGCATGCAGCCCTGCAAGCTGCTGGGATTGAAAGGACAGCATAAGTACTTTGCAAGACAGCCAGAGCAACCAGTTTGTTGACAGAGCAAGAGCTGTGAATTGTCTGAACTGTGTTTTGTCTGCAGCGTTAAAAGTTCTTGGGAGCAGGGTAGAGATTCTGAGCCGGTTAGGCCTGAAGAACTAGAGGGAGTAAGGAGACTGGGTGGTTCTAGAGGATCCCCATGTTTTTAAGGAAATGCTGGACTTCCTTTTTATTTGTAAAATGAAATTCTATGTAAAAAGTCTTTTTACGTTAACAGCTATTCTATAAGCTGCTATATATGTACTTTGCTCTTAAAATAAATAAGGGAAAAATTAATAAACTGGGGAAACAATCCCCTGGAAAGGATCTGTCCTAGCTTTGGTCCTCAAGTTCATTAAGCACCATTATTTTGCAGTTGATTTCTCAACAGTCCAAAACCAATACACAGAAGTAGCCTTAGTACTGCACCCCAACACTAAGCAATGAAAAAGTTTGCATTTAACATTCTAAATGACGAAACACTTTGTAACTGACAGCATCTATAAATGTTTAAATCAGTAAATGTATTAATTTGCACATTTGTCACTATTTGACACTTATAATTGAGTCCATATAAAATAATATGTATAATTTATCTGCCATGTCTGTGGATATTCCTCAGCATATTGTTGATGATAGTGTAATGCAAACCATGATAAGGAGCGTGTATTAGGACTACAAGATTATACATAAACAACTTTCCTTTACATAAAGGAACTGGTGATTCTGATAGCAGCCTATTAAATATTCTGAAATCTTAGATCCTGAATTTACAACACGAAGCAGACTGTGGTTGCCTTATGCTCATACTTATCACTGCAGCAACATCTGTGCTTTACCTTAACAAGTGGAACAAGGAGTATTTTTCTTCTGGGTGTCTTATAGACCATGTGTCCTCAGCATTATACTTGCAGCTGCTGTCTCTGCCACATAATTAGCTGAAGGGAAGGTTGTATTTTATTTCAGAAAACACCTGTTGCCTAGAAAACCTCACATACCTGACTGACCAGAATGGTAATATGAGTGAAAGAGGGACTTTATATTATGCTACAGAAATAAGGGATTTAACATTCTGTGGTTCGTGCTGATTGCTGTAAGGATTGTGTGGTTTGTGTTTCTGATGAAAGGAAGAACACAGCCATAACTAGTATCTGTTGTGCGCCCCACGCCTATTCTTTCAGCATGCTGAAATAGTCTATTGAAAGAGAACAAAAATAAAAAAGAAAACTAATGGCTAGCTCCTGGCTCCATGCAGCACACTGGATTTTACAAAGATTAGTTTATCAAAGAAGTGTTCTGCTTAGACTCAGTCTTGAGAGCAACATATTTCTCATTCAAATTACAGTACAATGCTGAAGCTCTGAGGTCAACTGCATTAAGGAAACTAACCACTTTTTAAAAGACAGCTTTTAAAAGACAGCTAGCTTTTTTTTACGTAGTCTACTTAAAACAAATTATCCGTAATGGCTAGGATGAGATCCTTTTTCTGTCCTATCACTGTGGGATAAAAATCTGGAGATTATATAGGTATTTCTGTGGCATACAAAGACCCCTAGAGGCACAGAGTTTATGAAGGACCTGTATGCTGTCTGTGTCATAACGACAGAGCATGTGAAGTCGGTGAATAGTGAGCATGGCCAGGACTGCTGCCAACCAGCTGTCCTTGGCCTGACATACCAGTGCCTCGGAGGCTGTCACCAACTATTACAGGTTAGAACAGCCCTGAAGCTGACTGACCATGTGTGCCAACACTAGACCATTATTCTCTCAAAATGAGGGAATTCAAAAGCAGTAAAACATAGACTGCGGGCCTACAGCTTAGATAATTCTCTCATGCCCAGCAGATATGATGGCAGTGGCTGATTGCTGGACCACAGAGATACAAGTCCTATCATTATTTGCCCTGATGTATCCACCACTACATAAAATGTGCTGAGGATGATGGAGAGCTGCCTGGGAAAGACAGCCTACCTTCAGATTATGTCCAAGTGAGAACAGTGGGCAGGCAGATTTGACGGGCTCTTTGCCATGTCAAAGCAAAGCAAGCAGGATTTCAGAAGAGCAAGAACAGGTTTTTGTGATGTGTTTATGACGAGCTTCTATGTATTGTTTTTGTTTTTGTGATATCTCAAGTGATGGGACACTTTGGCTCGAGTTCGAACAATGTACCAGATGAGACATAATGATAAGAAGAGAATGTACTAGTTCTACAAGAAAAAGACAGATAACATAAAATTTCCATATTATAGTATTTCATGTGATATGGAACAGAGAAGAATTACAGCCTTCCTGTCAAACACATGCACTAATACTTGCCTTTTTATTATTGTTTATTTGGAAGAATCCTCTAATCTCTAAACCCCAGCAGTTCAAAGAACAGATTGACTGGGTGATTCAGTTATATTCCCTTTATTCTCATCCAAGCTATTTAGCTTGGAAACGAAAAGCAGAGAAATATTGACATCTCTTTCCTCCTCTCTACCATCAAATTCCAGCTGCTGAAATGCAGAGCTCAGACAGATAACCAACTACATTGCATAGCACAGATTGGAGCACTCGGGAATGCAAAGGCTGTTGGTTAGCTTGTTCCTTACTGGGAGAGAGTTAAGATACAACTCATTTACCTGTATGACTATGCAAACAACGTATCAGGGAACAGCAATTTTCAGGACTTTATCCCACCTGTGTGGGTTCTCTGTGTGCATCCACAGATCTGTTACCATTGTGGAAGCAGTGTTCATGCTATGGAAATGTTGTTTGTATGCACATACCCACAAAGGTTTTATTTTCTTTATCTATTACTCAAAACCTATGACATTCTCCTCTACTCCTTCCAGGCACAGTCCATGTGAATACAGACAGACATCTGAAGGCAGGAGTTATCTTTAATGATGTATCTTTTACAAGTTATCTTTATATTCGCACTCTGCGAGTGCGAATAGAGTGGAGCTCTAGTTTGGCCCATCAGCCAAGTTAAAAAATCAAAGCATTTTCATTTCTTCCAAAGAGAAGTTATTACACATGGCATAGCTGTATCTTGTCTTTGCTTGTGAAAGATGTTGAAGAATTAGTCAATGACATTCACAGCCCCGAACTTTGAACCGGATGTTCTGTCTGTGACATACCAAAAAAACTCTTTTGCACTTCATATTACCTAATCAAAGCACAGACTATCAAACCCATTATTTGGCTGATTCCTCATTAACAAGGCAATTTGCTTACAGGGCAACAGAATGCACAAGTGTACTCTCCATGTTGTTCTTTTGTGCCCAGAGGCTGTGTGGTTTTAGGCATTGTGTTGAAAGTTGAATTAGAGCTCAGAGGGGAGGATGATGTCAACATGTCCAAAGAGAAGCTCGCTGCCAGGCTGCCTTTGCATTTCTGTGGTAGGTATTTTCTGGTGGATGAAATAAGCACCAAACCAAGTAGCTACCAGACGACTGGGAAAAAATAAAATAAAAAAAGAATAATGACAAGTATTTTTTGCAGTCTACAAAATAATCAGCTGAAAGAGACTAAGCATAGAAAACAGTACGGCCATCCACCAAAGTGAAAGAAAAAAGAACAACAAATAATCAGCAATAAAAAAGCAACCTTGGAAATGTATCAATATTAGAATTGATTTTTAATGATAATTCAGTAATATTTCCCACCTTGCATGTCTACAGCAAGATATTTCATAACATAAGCAATGAAGAATGTTTGCTTTATTATGACAAGCAAGCTGGAAATACAATATGCACAGTGTAGGCAAGTGGTTAATCCAGAACAAGTATCATTTTTAGGTGCTTTACAACTTTTGATTGGTCTTTTCCAAGGGATGACTTCACTCCTGGCCTAAGGGTTGGAGCTGGCTTTAAAACAAGTGGGATTTATTGGGTCAGGTGCAGTGGCGTGCAGACCTGGTTGCGCTCATCTAACTCTAAGATACCTGGCTGGCAAGAAAAATGGCTCTTAAGCATGAAGAACCTGGCCCTGGCTGGTCTAGACCAACACCCCCTGAAAGAGTGGGAGTTTTTCCATTCATTTTGATGAGAACTGGATCAAGCTGTTCGTTTCTTGATACTGACATTGCACTAAATGCCATTTGCTTTTCCTCTTATTGAAAAAGGCAAGGAAGACACAAAATTCTCACAGACCCTTTTGAAAAAATGTGTGATGGTAGCCAGTACGGTGCCTTTAGTAGTGTACTGCTGGCACAAGAAACACGCACCTGTAAATTCAAGGTAGTGGTGGTGGGAATATATAATGAGAACAGTCCATATGGCACTTCCTCAGTCAGAAGCGTAAGAAATCAGAAACACAAACAGTCAAAGCTGTCAACAGTCTTCATAACCTGTTTTGACAGGGCTTGCTTCTTTGCACAGGGAGTAGTTCCTATCTAAATGCAAATGTCTGTTTCAAAGTAGTAGAGTTGATCAGGGGCCGTTTTTTGGATAAGGGTCTAAAACTGTTGGCTCCTAAAGCAGGGATTATGTCTGTATGCGGTTACCCAGTAAAACAGGAGGTTTTGATTTCAAAAAGAAATAAGAAAAAAAGGATAAGAATGATTTGACTGGGAAGCCTTAGATGCGATGGGAACCAAAAGAAAACTCCATCATGTTTGCCCAAGAAAATGTTAGAAGGTAACTTGCACATATGAAAAAAAAACAACACAACCTGATAGTGAAGGGCTCTTTAACCTCCCATATGGATTCAGAATGATACCCAGTGTTCAGACTAGATTTATGGTGCATCTTTTACCAATTAATTTAATTAATGATTGGAAAAAATTACCAAGGCATACAATGAATTTTCAGCCATTTTAAGTCTCTAAATAAGAACTGATCATATGCTCTAGCTCAGGCTAATTTGGTTAGCCTCTAAAAATTTTTCAGTGAAGCCCTTTATGAGCAAATGTGAACCTACTGACATGAAACTTGTTTTTCTCAGTGGTTTTCTATGGATTCCTTACAAGAAGTCTACAGACCTAGAGGCATAAGTGCCCCACGGGTTGAAAAACACTGCACCAGCTTAACCCAAAATCATGAGGTGATACAATTACATGACTAAATTAGTTAGCTAAATAACAGGTATGGAGCAGCTGCACTCACAGCCACAAACACAGTGTGACTGTGTCTCAGTTAGGGACGATGTGAGATGTGGAGTTGGCAGAGATCCCAGGTTCACAAGGAAGTCTTCAGAACCCTGGTACGATAATCAGACTTTTTATCTTTCTCTCTGATTCAAAAGTGGTCCAGGTTTGTGAGAGCATAGGTGACAGTCATCTTAGCCACTCAACCTCTGAAAAGTGAGCTCTGGACTACTTACAACAGTAATTTCCAGTGAACCACTGGCAAGTGAAACTATCTCGGTCCATCAGGAAAACTAAGTCAGAGAAGCCGAGAGACAACATTCCTGCTTTCAGTATCAGGATGAACTTCTCATGACTGAAAACTCTTTACTGGTACCAATGCTCATGGTTCTCATTTCATTTATGAGGAATTATGATTTTTCAAGTTGGAGCTGTAACACTATTTAAGCCCGTATATTTCAAGCTGAAAAATATGTATCCATGGATGGTTTTTTTAATTGTGTTTGTTTTTTTTTTTTTAAAAAAAACATCTTTTAAGTTTTGAGTACCACACCGTGACACTTATCTCCCATGCTTGATTGATGTCATTTGTTGCTACAGGCTATGAGCAAGCCTTTTATTAATTTTCACTCCCATTCTTTCTGAAAAGCACATGCACACTCTTTTCACTCATCCTGCCTCCCCATCCCTGACCTGCTTTTATTTTGTTAGTTGGTGGTTGCAACTGTTTTGAGTGTATAGAAATGCTGGGATTGGAAACTGAGAAGGCTGTTCATTGTAGTCAGCAAAAAAACAAACAATGAGCTCAGAATCTGGCTCTTCAGTCAGTTTCTAGTAAAAAGGAGTCCAGTGAATAATGAGAATTAAGCCACAAGGGAAACCAATGCACAGTTTGAATGTTGTTTTAAATAAGCTGGGAGTGCTGTCAGGAGTGATGAGGATAAAATGCGGCTAAAGATGTGTATTGCCTCTTTATACAGTTTGAATTGCATGATCAATACTGCAAGATTTCTGAATGCTGAAGAGTCCACTGGGAGAAATTAAACCATGTCACTGTCACTGCTCACTTCTGTTAGTCTACTGACACCCATAAATTGAACTATATATTTCCACAATTAATCTGAACTGCGAAACAGTTCAATCTTTGCTATTTTGTCTCATGCATTTAACTGTGTTTTATTCTAGAGCTCAGAGCTATAATAAAAAGATTGGTTTAGGATCTTGAGGTAGTTCTTCCAGGCTGAAATGTTTATTTTTTGTTGTTTCAGTACACGTTCTGTTTAAAGAACAACCTTAGGTCAGAGTTGCTTTTCAATCCCATCAACATGCACATAGATAACCTACCTTGCCTTTCAGAGAGGCTGAGGCCCAACCTCCAAGTAAATCTGGGCTTTTGGTATTTAGCACTTCTGAAAAGCAAAGCATGCTCCAGGTGGGAAGAAACCTTAAACATCACTGTAGAACTCCTTATATAGTTCATATATATGAACTTCCTTCCATATTACTACATTTTGGTCTGGTTCTGGGATTCTTCCAAGGCAATATAAGTGGAAGTGAAGTGACAAGGAGACAGATTCTGGCATTTTTAGCCTTTGAGGTGTTTTTAGGGAGCTCTGTGGGGCTGCTTGCAGAAAGAGGTGGGTAATAATGTCAGAAGTTGTCCTGAAGTGTGAGAGAAACAACACAATTGCACAACACAATTTCAATATGAGCCTGTTTATCCAAGCTCTCTCACTGAAGACAGAATTTCTTAGAAATGGATGAATCTCCAGTCTTTATATTCAGTATTTGTCAGACACAGAGAGTCAGGAAGTAAGGTCCTTGATAGAGTGCCCAGTGAACAATGCTAAAAGAATAGTTATGAAGTGATGCCTGAACAAGTGCTGTAGCCTTACAGAGATAAGCATCTGGAGTTCCTAGAACTTTTATTTGTTAAACTGGGGACACGTGAATGCCATCCTAAGCATGTTAATCATAGCTTTTCAGATATTTCCTCAGCATGTATTTGGACCTCCACTGAGAAGAGCTTGTAAGGCCACTGCTGGGGATGGAGAGGGGGAATGCTTAGCAGCAGACCTCAGTGGCAGAACAGTCCATCAGAGAAATAACTGGGGTTCCTGCAGCCAGTGCAGGCAAAAGCACGTTTGTACACATGCCAACAAGAAATGCAGATCCCTGAGATCTCTGTGAGACTCCCCTGCATCTCTACAGTTTGTGTAATACAGAGAAATGAAATGACAAGTGAGTAGCAGTTTAGCCCAAACAGTAACTATTCATCTATCTTAGGTCATTAGCACTGAAAGATCTTTAAGACCAATATGGCTTGAGCTTCACCAGATGTACGAGCTGTAAGAGCTCTGAGTGTTTTATGTCACGGCCCTGCTTACTGAAAGGTCAAACTAGTGAACCTAGATACAGATGCTATTCTGAAACAACAAATAAATAATGCTGGCTGGTGCTGTGCAGTTACATGACACAGCTTTTCACACACTGGCAGGCAGAAACAGCTAGAGAGACCAGTGCTGCTTTAACCTTACATTGGTACTGGACCAGCAGTAGCAATGCTGAGAAATTTTAGCAAAAATTCCCTAATATAGACATTGCTATGGAGCCTGAAAAACACTATAAATAAATAAATGAATAAAAACGCAGGACAGCTGATCAGTGGTAGCCAAATGTATCTGTCTGAAAATAGAAAATATTTGAGGTGGAGGCTGGCTCCGTCAAAATCAATGGCAAATCTCCCACTGACTTCAATTTTTATGACAATTTCAACCCTGTCTTCTATATGGACCAGTAAGAGAAAGGTGACAGGTTTTTTTCTTTCTTCCCTTTTTCTTTTCCAGTATAAAGTGCACTGTTTGGAGAACTGCCAGTGACTCATCAGCATTTGGCCCAGTTTTAAATAAATCTATATCAGCCAATTAGCTGTACAAAATAAATGCTGTCTCTTCAGCTGGCCTGGATAGTTTCTATGGCAGCCCCATATTTAATCTGAACTCCGTTCTTTTTCCATTTCTTGCCCTTCAAGCCACCAGCCACTTCACCACTTCACTTTGAAGAGGCTGTTGGAAGCAGAACGTAAAGGCAAACTGTTTCTCTTCCTCTGGCAGTACTGTTCCCTTCACAGAGAGATTGGGGTATTTGCTCATAGCAGTGAAGCTCTGTCTGTAGTTGTCATTTGCCATCAGTCACTGTGTCTCTTCTTAGACCCAAAGGACCCAAACTTACTTCTGCAGAAACTATGATTAAAACTCTGGACCACCAAATCCCCATTTTTCTCCCCCTGTCCTGTTTAATATTTTGTTTCAGAATAGAGTCAATAAGTGTATTTCAGAAATCCAAAACATATACATATCTGTGTTCTGATTTACAAATATCACTTCTGATGTCAGAGGGTATATACATGCAGATGTGTATCATTCTCCAACAACAGAAGTTCAGTGGATTCTGGTATTTACATTCTTTTCAGTGCTATGACTGAGGAAATATGTTATTAAATATAATTACCTTTGTCAAATTTAATATTATCAGGTCAATAGGTTAATTTTATTGACTAAATTTCATTAGGAAATCATTGGTCTGTTTCTCTTACTTCTATTTAGTTCTGATTTTTTTTCCAAAGACTGAATTTACTTGTAACTTGAGATCTGAATGCATGTGCCAGTCTTCCTCTTGTAGTTTGCCAAACTGCTGCCACATAAATAATGTTTGTATTCATTTGTGCTTGGATACCAGAGTGATGGGCAACTTAGACTGAATAAAATGTTTAAAATGCAAAAGAGGCAGATCCTAAGATCATGTCTGCTCTGGAGAACTGAACTTTCCCAAACCAGGCTGGTAGCAGTTGAAGCTTCTGGTTCACAGCAGCTATGTCAACACAGTCTGAAATGGTGCAAGTCTGGGTGGAATCCATCCTCACACTGCTTTTAACGGGTCAGAGCATTGTGGCCCTTGGACATCTCTCACAGCCTCTGGCAATTTTTTAGCAGTGGTTTCTGGGAGATATCAAAACCTAGCACCATACTGTGGCTGAGTAGGTCAAACTTGTCACTAAAAAGATGATTTCTAGATACGTATGATTCCTCCATTAACTTCTTCAGGCTTAACTGTAAAGAGGCCTGTCTGTGCTGTTACTATGATGGGGATGGAGAGGTGACTACTCACTGCAGTAGGCCTCAGGTTTCAACAGGAGTGGAACTGGGCTGACATTGGATACATGTCAAAATTCTTCTCTTCCAGCTATATCCACCACCTAAGGCAACTACCAAGCACACCTGAGTTTACTGATAGGGAAACTGAGGAGGAGAATGGCATACCAGACAGCCTTGGCATTCAGGCCCGGTCACAGCCATCTCCTCCAGCCTCTAGCACAAGCAGTTAAAACAAAGCCGGAAAGGTTTTGAGGAATTTGCTTCCTTTGGTATGCTTACCTCAGCTGCAGAATCTGTCTGATGATTGCTATATCCATGCACAACCCTTAGAAGCCCCAAAAGATGACGCAAAGTTTTTAGACATCAAGTATTTGTTGCTCCTAAATATCCAATTTCTATCTGCAGATAAATGTGTGCAAGTTTGTGTTCCAGTCTACTCTGATAAATTTACTCATGATTCGCATGCATTTTTGACACTCAGGCCTCATTACTATCATTCATTATAACTGAAAGAGTTTCAGTTGATTTATTCTGTGGCAATCTCTTGGCTAAGTATCACAAGCTGCTGAGAAAAATCCCCTCTGAAAATCCATTTGAGTGAAATGAGTGAAATCCATTTTCACTCATTAGTCTTCAATGGATATGGGGGTCTAATGGAAGAGTCAGCTCCCTATAAAAAATAAAAAATAAAGAGTGCTGTCTGCTTAGTTACACAGCCTGCCTGCTAAATAGAAGGAAGTAGCAATGAATTGTCACACTTCAAAGACTCAGAGCACGAACTGGAATGGCGATAGACTGAGCTACTGCATTCGTAATGAGAAGAAGCTCTTCTAATACTTCACGGGGATGCATGGAAAGAAATACTGCGTGCTCGGATACAGTAAAACTCAGAAACCCATTTTCAATGTTGTTGAAGAAAGAAAGGAGTAACTGTGGCAGAAGTCCTCTAAAATTGTGCTTGTAAAAAGAACACAAAATATGTTAGCACAATCTTTTCATTAAAATTTAAATTCAAAGGTGCGAGATGTGAATGCTTGGGTTTTTATACAGCTAAATGCCTTTGAGGCTGGATATACATTTTGTATACAGTATCCACAGTCAATAGTATGCAGTCCGCTGACCACTGAATGTTTCCAATGTCCTATAATAAACTGGGAGTAATAAAGAAATGTGAAACAATTTTAGTGTACCAGAGGAGTAACTCAAGAGTATTACTAATGTCTTGGGTGCCATTAACAGCAAGAGATTTCTCAGAGACACCTCCCAGATAACTTGAGAAAGTGGCCTTGATCACAGTCTGATAGATATAAAAGAGCGATACATGTTTGGATGAGAAGTATACCCTGATGTTACATCCAGGAATAGTTTTACATTGGTCAGATGAGCAAGGCATGTGTATGAGGCATGCTTAGGCAATGACGGTCCTTTAGGAACATCACTGTACATCTTCCAACAGCCTGTCTCTAGCTATGATCAAATTCCAGTGCTTTGGTAGAAAAGAAGTAAAAATCTGACAAGAAACCAGTTGTGACGTTGTAGTCTGAGTGGAGAAAAAAGTCCTACTCAGTTTCTAGGAGTTACCAGTGGGAACCCAAATGCATGGATTTAATACAGTGTAAACAAAATGGCAGACATTTCTTTTTTTCAAATCTCATTTATGCTACCAGCACAGTATATGCTGAAGAGTTCATAAAACAGGCTTAATTTTCTCTATCTAAGAGCACTCTGCTCTTGTTTTATGCTCTGTTTTATCAGCTTGCAACGTTCTATCTTAAAATAACATTGGTTCTTTGAGGAATTTGGAAGAACCCTTCTGAACTTCACTCTTTGAGTAGTCGGAAATCTTTTGAATTTGAGACTATGATTATTCGTCATCCAGTTTACAGACCTGTGGTTAGACCTTTTCTTCCTTCTCTTTGATAATACCTGCCATACGAGAAAGAAACAACAGATTCCTCAGCTGCTGTGCTACTAAGCACAAGTGAAACTTTTAAAATTTGTAAGATAGCTGCTCCATTGCTTTAAACATCCAAATAGGGTTTCTCTGCATCAATTCTGCTTTAAGCTCATCTTTAACACAAATGACTAATGCTTGGCACGGAATTCCACAGAGGGTCTTACAGTGTCCTCTCCAATGGTACTAACACTTCTGTAGCTCTACCAGAAAATATTTTGCCACGTACATTGCAAAAATGCATAAACTCTTTTCACAAAGCCACCTCCCTAGCTTTTCTACCTGCATTTTCCAGTCTTCAGCATTTCTAATTAATCAGTTCCTCGTTTACACCCCAAATTTAGCATTATTTTAAATTGCAGGGGGAGGAGGAGGACAGAACTGCTAAATTTTGTCCTGTTCATATTACCTGTGACAACAAAGTTTTCTTACTCTTCTGAAGTGATAAGACATTCTCAATAGTATTAAACTTCCCAACCTTTTGTTGCCTCCAAATTTTATGTGTACACCTAATTCTTGCTCCTAGAACACTAACATAGTGATAGTTCTTTAAACTAATCCCTGGGAAACATGGCTAGCAACTTCCCTCCCCTCAAATAATACCTTCTGTAGTATACCCTACTGTTGTCTCCATTTTTTCCAGCTTCTTATCTAACCTAGAGTTTTTATACTAATTTGCATTATTTCCACCTAAAGTAAGGTTTTCCTCTGAGGATCTACAATAGGCATTTTATGTAATATCTCTATATACTAGAACTGGTCTATTATCCTTGTCTAAGAAACTGACAGCTCTAAACAATCCCCAGCAGTAATGATTTTAACTACAGATAATAACATATTGCAATTTATCCCATTTTTAATTTGCATCTCTGTTTTTAATCACTCGTTTGAATCTGTTCTAAATGTGCAAGGTGCTGCAGTCAAACTAATACCCAGGAAAGCAGTTGGAGTATTTTTTTTCCCTGCTTCTTGGGTATATTTGCCCAATCCATCACTGCATACTTCTGTCACCTGGTACTATCTGTAAATGAGATGTATTAAAAATCTTTTCTACTTGTGCTTCCAGCTAACAAGGTCTGCAGTAATGAACAAAGATGATATGGCACCAATGATTCTGTCACTCTAAGCTGCATATATTTGACTTCCCTTTCAACTGGGTCAATTCCCATTGATCTATCATCATTGTCCTTAGTTATCCTTTAATTATCCTCAGGTACATTAAGTTCCTTGAAGATTGGGGAAAATTATTTATTCAACAATAGGTAAGCTAGACATCAAGAATAACATAAGGATGCCCAACTTACCCTTAAGGTCACTGCCATGGCCTCACTTCATCCCTCCTTCCAGTAGATTTAAAAACAAACAAACAAAGAAACAAAACCAGGGCTTTGTTTTACTTCTCTGTGCTAGACATAGTTCAACAAGGCATTTATCCTTCATCCCTTTGATTCTTTATTTTATAATCCCTGAAAAAAATTTTCCTTGATAATCAAGGCTTCTTCTCACTTTTTGTAGGTTCTGTACTTATTATCTTGCTTCAGTCATTTATTCACCCAGACACTAGCCATTTCTCACAAATTTTCCCTCCTGCCCAGCATGCATAGATTATTTCCATTATTAATGCAAATCCATTCTTTCCTGCATTCAGTTCATTAAGTTCCTCAGGCCAGTCATCTTCATTCAATTATTTTTCTATTTTCTAAAAGCTTGCCATTCTAAAATACCAATCTATAGATTTATTTCTGTCTGCCTTGCAGTGTAGGAAGAACTGAATCCATTCATAATCACTTCCTCCTAGAATATTATTTTTTGGTCAGCTGTTCTGCAAGATCCTCCTCACGCACAAAAACTAAGCTTAAAATAACCATGCATGTTGTTTTAAAAATTTCTGTACCAAAAAGTCAGTCTCCTGAAATGTCTAAAAATACCTAAACCTTGCTATTATTGATGATATTTATGTCTGTGTCTGGAGAAGTTACGTCTCTTATGCTCATACAATTTCCCTTATAATTTATTTCTTTATCCATTTATAGAAATGATTGCCCTCTTCCAAATCTCAGCCTGTCAGATCATAACACCACCTTCTACCTAAATACTGTCCAAGTTGGGCCTCTTTTACCATCCTTCCTTGCAGGGATTTTCATCCTAACAGATAATGTTTTATTCATGCCATCACATTTTAAGATGGATAAACACAATTTGGCTGTTTTACTTTGCTGCAACTTTGAATTTCCTGACTTTTATGTATTTTAGGTTGCATCCACATAGGCCTGTATATAAAATTTCCTTGTTTTCTTTATAGATTGAAGAAACCCCAAAGAAAAACAGCATGAACTTCCCCACCTTTTCACAAAGTGGTTATAAATATACCCATTCATACTAGATTAACTTCACTGCATTTGGGTTGGCTTGGTTTTATTTAGCAATATCCACTACTTATGAATAGTTCTCTTCTGTGCCGCTAATGCTTTGTTCTAGTCACTACTCATCCACTTGAATGAGGTGATATTGAAATACTGATTGGATTCAAATTAATATACATCATTCATAATATACTGAAAATGTGTAGTGTTCAAAAAAAACTGTCAGACGCAGCTTTAACCCAAATCCTAGAGTTCGGTGGGAGGAGATTGCCCAAAAAGCTTCAACCACCATCTCTCATAGTCATCGATCTTTGGGTCTTCACAGAGATACAGGCAAGGAATGAATTACAGCACAGTCCCTCAGCAAATATGCTAAGCTCAATTCTTCTTAGACATCACTGCAGGCTAGCCTACAGTTCTACAGTTTGCAGGTTACAGGTCTCAGCACTAATAAGTTGTTATCCTGCACTCAGAGTATAAATATTGCTGTTAAAATGCTTAGATGTGTTAAAGGTAAGTCCTCCCATGACTAATCTTATACATGTTAAGTCAAAGACTGCCTAGCAACTCGAAACCTAACCTTAGATTTCAAAACATATATATATATATAGCTAAGCTAGTATTGTAATACATTTCTTTTCAAATCAGCTTTGCTGTGATTTAGATGAGAAGCAGCAAGAAAGATTTGAGCTGTTACACTTGACTTTGTGCTGCCAAAAAGATGAACTGGAGGTTACAGGCTAAGGTTTAATGTATATTTCTCCTTTTCTTACAGGCAGAGATGGTACGTGCTGCTTTCCAAGCACAAAGATCTTTCCTGGTGTTAGCATCTCAGTGTCAAGAGCCTCAAGAGGTAAGAAAACTTACAAGAGGCACTGTATTAAAAAGGCAGTGTTCCTTTATGTTTTGTATCAGTCCCTGAATTTGCTTTTATTTGTTACTTTATTTATGTAGTGCACTTAGAGGCTCGCTTTCAGTGTTATTAGCATGATACTGTTGTAATCAGAAAGACATGGTTCAGAGTTAAGAACCTTTTCTGTACCAATACATATAAGATCATTGCAGAAACCAAAAGAGATTTTCTTTATAGGGCTATAAGTGGGATCAGTGTTTCTCTGGAAGCTGGAAATGCTATGCAATACAATCGCTTTTTGCTAGCCCCACAGGGCTGCTGTGTGATAGACCTTGAAGTGAGGGAATAAGCTATTGAGAGAAAAAAAAAATCAATACTAGCCCCTGGACTGAATATTCTCCAAGCTGAGGTCCAGGTTAGGCTAATTTTGGAAGACTGGAAAGGCTTTTTGTCAACAAAAGAAAAAGGCATTTTATATCAAGTTGATTTATTTCCTTCAGCGGTAACCCCTCACAAGGGGTAACCCCTAGAAAGCTCATGGAAGCTGTGGAGTTGTTATGGTATGTCATTTGTGGTTTCTGTAGGGCCCAGTAGCACTGTTTCATTCCTAGGAACGGTGACTGGGTAGCCCTTCTGTGGGATCACCCTTGAACCTTCCTTCCGGGAGTGTGCAGAGGATCAAGACTTCACTTGCACAGGATCACTGCATGCTTCAGTTCTGTCTTCTTCTGAGCTCCCTGCTCCACAGTTTATAAAAATCTGTATTCTCAATTCAGAACTCCCTGCTACTAGTATGAATTATTGAAACCTCGCTGTCATTATGGACCTTTGAGGCACAGATTGGAAGTTTTTCCAATCAGTACATTTTAATGGCAAGTGTACTCAAGGAAAAAAAAAAACAAAGGAAAGAAAAACCACGGATATTTCAGGTGAGACTTCAGATTTACAGAGTTCCAAGTAAGAAGGGATCAGTTGTTTTTGCAGCTGTCCCTGATCTCGGCGAGTAGAAGTGGGTCATGACTCACAGAGAACAGGCAGAATTCCCACTGGTGCAGGCCTCAAGCAGTCATTTATATTGGCTGTGAATACAATTGCACCCAGTGGCCCACAAAACTCTTCGTGCTCATAGGTAAAATATTTGCCAATGAACAGTTTCCAGTGGCCCATAATGTAATGCAATGCTCTGAATTGTTCGTGTTCCTGCTCTGGTGACCGAAAAAGCTACGGCTCACTATTTATGTGGCCTCCTGTGATAATGCGGTATCAGTATGATTTTCTCTTCTTTTCAAGTGAGAATTGCAGTGGCTTCTCCCAGCTTTTACCCTGAAAAATTTCTGAACCTTAAGTCAAAGCTATGAGATTTTTTCAGCTGTAAAGTTTAGAAACTTTCATTTAAATACAACAACAAAATGAGCAAAGAAAAAGAAATGTAAAAAGAGATTTTCCTGCAATCCAGACTGGCGGCTACAGAAGCATTAAGAAAAGCAACAAATAATAAAAACCCTGCCATAAATATTGCTACGATTGCCCACCTGTATCTGTATGTCTTAGGTGCACCATCACTGGGCTTGCACAGATCTGTGCAACTAGTTGAAGGCAAGAAATTATTCTTTAATCATTTAACTACCTTTTAGCACAGAGGAAGTGCCACGATATATTCACGTCATTACAAAGTTAAAATACCAGGAATACTACAGGTTAAGGTTCCTACCTCAGTGACAACAAACCCAGTCCAATTACTTATTTTTTTTTTTTAACATAAAGACTCTTAGGTATACTTTTTGATAGGCATCCAAAAACATGTTGTTAATTCTTTTTCTCTATTTTGCACATATTTTTTTGTTCAGATTTACATTCAGCTATACTATAGACAACCTGAAGCTAATTGAAGGCTGCCTTTTCTGTGCAATTTGAATAGTATTTTCCACTGCAAAGTGACAGTTCCAGGCATCAGGCTCTTCATATCTGCATCTCACTGGCAAAAAAAAAAAAAAAAAAGATCCTTTTGCAAAGCCATATTGGTTAACAGTTTTGAAAAAGCTAGTTAGCACCAGATAACCCCAGGGAGAGAAAGCAGTGGGGGTCTTACCCCCCAGGACTTTATTGGTGTGATGTCCTCTGGGCTCGGGTTGTATTTACAGCCTAGAGCCACAGAGTCAGCGTGGAATCCAAACAGGAAAGCTAGTCATTAGTGTATCAGAATGCACAGAGTAGAGAAAAGCAAATGAAGATGACAGCATATCTATAAATGCAAGAGAAAAGAGAGTAATTCTGTCATTCAGCTGTCTAGACTGTTTGCTTTATAATGTAAAGCTGTGAATGAGCCAGCAAGTTGCGATTATGGCATAGTAGCTTTGCAGACATTCAGAGACAGCGGTGTGGAGACTGAGGGGATTTACTGAGTTCCTGTCATGTTGGGATGTCATACATGGTGCCTTTTAAAAAAAAAAGAGGGAGGAGAAAATGCCCTGGAAAAATAAATTAGCTCAGCTCTTGCAGCTTACAAACTAATGAACAAGGAATTCAAACACAAAGAAAGCTCCTATATGTATAATAATCCTTAGATTTTTTTTTTTTTTTGCTTAGCAAAGGGAAAAGAGAAATACCTAGCATACAAAAAGCAGTATTTTTTCCCCTCTACAAAACTGTTGAAGGCTCTAGTATTCATTTAGGTCTTTAACTCCTTCTGTGAGTCACTAGCAAACATTTTCAAACAGTTAAGCTTGTTTTAGTTGCTTTTGCAGAGTTTTGCTTCTTGATAATAATGCTGATATTTTTTCACTTGGAATCTGCTGCAGTGCACAGCCTTTATTATCTGTATATGTGAAAATAGTAGGAGCCAAGAAGGTAATTCCAGCTGGCATACCGATCTAGCATCAACTGCAATAAATTACTTAGCAGAGAGCATGTTCTGTTACTTTTTATGGTCATGTTCTATATTTGTGTGTGCAGGGGAAGAGATCACATGACAAAACCACTGTTTGATATTCCTGTTTGTGTACGTCCCAGCTAATGGCTGCGGGATACAGGCTCATTCAGCAAGATGGAATTCTTGAGTTTATCCACTTCTTAGAAATTATTTGCTGACGCCAAACTTCAAATGTTAAAACTAAAAAAATTATAAGTTGTTTATTATATAGAGATAGCAGAAAGAAGATGGTGAATTGGAAAGAAATTAGACTATTGTTATATTCTGGGAAAAGTCGTTTAACAGGCATTTTGAGAGCATGTTGCCTGGGCAATTCAGAATATAACGAGTTAAAGAAACCTTCACATAACAATATGATATAGCCCGGTTCTCAATTTTCTACTCCCCATAGTCTAGGTCAAGTACAAATCAGACTGAAAAATCATTATATTATATTGCATAATAATTTAAAAGTCATTAGTCTTCCTGAACAATTTTATCTGTTTATCAAGTTGTTGGGTTTTTTTAATGATCTTGAATACTAACATACGAGATCACTGCTCAAAGGCACAGCACTGAATTCCTTGTGAATGGTGATTTATATATCATCTTCTCTTTATGTGTTGTTTAATTTAACTCCAAGTGTTCAAAAATTTAATTATTAATTTTATAATTGATAATTATATAATGTAATATGTAATATATAAATGTACTTTTGTGTTATTTTATATATTAATTATGTGTATTAATATTAGTTACCAATTATAAAGCTCACAGTAATAAATAGTGCTAGAATAAGGTAAGTTGCTGCTGTGTTTATCAGGAGCTACTCACATTCACTTTGTTCCTCAGACTTGTTACGTGAAGAGGCTGAGGTTTTTGTTAATGAAGTCATGGTATGTATGGTGACATTGTTGACTTGAAGCAGTATTTAAGTGTGTTTGAAGTTAAGTCTTCCTACAAACAAAAAAATGCCCTTGTAAGTAGGCAAAACTGAATGAAAGCAACTCATGACAACAAGCACTGCAAACATTGAAATTACAGATGCGGTTCAGACTGTAAATTATTATGTAATTTCTCATTAAAATGCTGACTTCATATGACTGGCAGAACTCATGGATTTAATTACTAACATTGTGCAGACACATTCCAATTAAATACCTTGCTTGAATATCTGGAGTCTATACATAGGAAAGTGAGAGATAAGGGAGGGCTTTTCTTTTTCTTTTTTCTTTTTTTTTTCCCGTTTAGAAAAGGGAAAAAAATGAAACCCAGGAAACTGTTTTTTGAAATTATAATGAGAACCCTAAGAACAAATCATAGAGTTTTTGATTTCTTCATAGTCAAGCAAAAATTGCATTGTAGAAACAGAATAGTTCTGTAATTTCTTCAAATAGAATCATTCTCAGAATTTTTATGTAGAAATTAAAGATGGAGATTTACAGTTCCCTACTCTCCATCAGTTTGGGATTGCTCATTTTTTTCTCTCTTCTATTTTTAAATTACTCCAGTAACAGGACTCCTGGGATTTCTTATTTTGCATCCTAGCGGGATTTGTTTTCTTAATACCTTGACTTTTTTTTTGGCTTACATCAGTCCATTTCCCACTACTTTTCCTCATACCTACTGGAGTCACCCTTACTGTCTTCCAGAAGTATAAAGACTAGGATACTCCTCGTCTCATTAACTCATTACTTACTTATGCAAAAGAGTTTGAGACAAATTTTGCTGCCATTCTGCTTAAGTTAGTTGACTGCTGCAAACCTGCAGCTTTGTATTTATCTAGAAATACCTTAAGGAAGAATTTGGTTCAGTCCTTTTAAGGTCCTCAGTTCTCCAATTTACAGAGGGTGCCAAAGACTGACATGGACAGAGCCTGAGAATCCTGAGCTCCAAAGAGAACCCCTTCCCCCCTCCTGTCCTCTGAAATCTTGCCAAACTGTTGATATATTTTTGTTATCAGCACGCCTACAACTGCATGCGACGCGTGGTCACAGCCTCAGTGATGGACCAACTGACAGTTTTCAGCTGCTGGCTTGCAGTGTTCACAGGCTCATTTTTGGATATTGTTGCAAACTCTTACCTAGTTTCAGGTCCACTTTAGTCCTTGATTACTGCGTCATTGTAAGCGTATTGTCAGTCTCCAGATAGCCCCCTGGCACCTGTTAACTCATAATTTTGTCTCAGAGGTGTTAGATTGCATTTAACCAGCCTTGGGCTCATGATATTTTCTTAGTGTGTAGGTATCCTTGCACCATTTCTCCTTCCTCATTTGTGTCTGCCAGAACTCCCAGGTTGATAGCGCCTGCAATGAAAACATTGAGGCACCTGAGATTGGGTTCTGCCCTGAGAGCGGTGCACTGGGTTGTAAGAAGGCCCAGAGACACCTTAGGATCCAGGGAATACAGAAGGACCAGATCATCTCCCAGCCTGCGCAGAAGAGAAACAGAGGCAGAGAGGCACATTAACACACATGTCTAGACTGGCTCACATCAGTGCCACCAGGCAGACTCTCCAGCACTTCATGGACTGTGTAAGAACCAGGCTCCAGTAAGCAAGGGCCCCTTGCATTATTTTAGCCCAGTACACCTATACGTGGACTGAGAACAGAATCACCCTGTAAGGAAGACATTATCCAAGATGGCACTCTGCGTGTTGTCCAGCATACACATCTGACACAACCTGCTGAGCAGTTCTGGGGATCCCATAGGCTCTTACTGGAGTTCTGCTGTGCCCTAAAATAACGTCCTAAGATCGCCACACTAGTTTTCAATCCCTATAGCAATGTTCATGTTCAAACTGTGCCATGTGAGAACCCACTGAACTATGCTGATGGGACGCTCCTTTTCCCATTAAGCATCACGTTCGTTATTTCTGCTAAACACAAACCCAAAACAATACACTCCTTTCTCTGGGCTACCCAATTGTTTCCCAGGATTTTTGGCCTGTGCCTCATCTGCTAAAAGGGAAAGCACTGGGGCTACAGCTGACTGAAAAGCTGGGCTTTTCAAGTTGACAGTGTATTCCAAATTTTTCTAGTTTTATTTTGGACTAAATCAGACCAAAAACACTCTGAATACAGTCTTACAGTTTTTCACTGGGGAGATCCCAGGTGAACCACTTGAGGGCTGAAAGCCTGTGCCACCTAACATCCCTGTCCTGGGACATATCCATGTGAAACCTAGATGCCCTTAACAAAAACTTGTCAGATCTCACACGTTGTGCACAAAATACTTGTGGCTCCACAGAACACCACTTTCTGGCAGAACTTTGTTACTTCAGATGCTCAGGGGTGCACTGGCATGGACTACAGTCACAGCAGCAATGGCTGAGGAGTAAATCAGCAGGCTGAAAACCGTTCATTTCTGTAGCTGTTGTTGAGGTGTGGGATGCTTGTAGGCTTGTGTGCCTCAGGCAGGAGAACCTCTCATTGTTGACATGCTGCCCATGGAGAGCTGTAGTGGAAAGGAAACAATAGGTAAAGCATTCAAGTCCACTTAAAGGACAGCCACACGGTCCTGGCCAAAGGTATTGGTGTGATTCGACACTGCTGTAAACTGATGCATGCAGTTCGTACCAGACCCCGGAGTTCTCCACTTGTCAGCAGCTACGTTCCTCTCCACTTGTTCTCTGTAAGAGTCAGCATTTCAAAACCTGCGAATGACTAAATTAATAATTCGTCCTGTGGGGTTTGGGGTTGGTGTTCCCATTTTTTTCACAAGCACAAAACTGCTATGGCTAATATTAGAGAGTTTATGTGCAGTCTAAGAGGAATAAATGCCAGATACCAATTAAGTCACTTTGGAAGCACACAAATGTGTGTAAGCTTCTGTGTTGAGGAAGCTGACCAGACATTTCTGCAGATCCGTCTCCCTGCACCATGGTCCTGCTGTTGCATGGCACTGAGTTGAAATGGCCGAACCTGTGCTATTGACAAATCCTTGTTACACCACTGCGTTAAGATTTACAGTCTAAGAAAATGAGAATGGAATAAATTCATGTCTCTCTGTAGTTAGTTAGGAGACTTCTGAACCCTGGAAATATCAGAGTACTACAGGGATGTGAATGTGGTCAGCATTCAGAAAGAGGGTGCAGTAGGTTGGACTGCAATTGTAAGAGCAAAACCCTGGTACCCAATGTGAAACACTTTCTGCTAGGAGAGATGGAGATAAGCAGTGCAACAAGTTTGGCAACTGCCAACAAAGAACTGGTAGTGCTTCACTGTGGGAGAATTAAGCAAAGTTAAAAAATGTAAGGGTCTGAGAAGGCCAGACTTTCTCCACGAGCAGCATGATTTGGAGGCTAACTAGCTTAGTTACTAACTAGCTTAGATTCACATCTGAAAAAATTTATTTCCTATATACTTCGTAGAAAGATTATTCCTCACCCTGATTTGAACACTGATTCCATTCAAACTGACACACAGCTGCAATAAAAATACAAGCCCTTCTTATACCACATATATATAAAAAAAAAAAAAAAGGATCAACTCCAATTTTAAAGACTTATTTGCAGATTGCCTTCTACAAAATACAAAACAGGGGAAAGTACAGTTAATCTAAAGCTATTTTAGTTCCAAAATCAGAGCCGCCCATAGAAGTGCATCTCACTGGTGGTCACTAAAGCTACCGGTATCCTACAGACACAGAATGGGATTGCTTTAACTGTCCAGGCAGGCATCTTCCATAAGGTGTCTTTCTGGGCTCTCTTTATACTTAATGGCAACACATCTTGAGTGCAGTCTTCATACCGTAACATCTATTAAAGATGGAAAGAATTCCTCAGGGACATCATTTACAATAGAGGAAATTAAGTCTCAGCTGAGAGTGGATGCTCACCCTTTAAACTGCTAGAACTGAGTGTGGTGGATGCCATCCATGACATCTTTCACCCCTTGAAAGTGTGGGATGGAACTGCAGCAGGCTGTTGGCAGATGTAATGACCGTGTCTCCATTAAGTGTTTTAGTTCATAGGCGGGCAATGTTTTTTTTTGGTTTGTACCCCCAAACATGTGTAGTATGAATGTCAGGTCCTCAGCACCAACCATTTTGCACTACAGAACCATTCCCATTACACTTGCCAACATATACAAAGACAGCTGATTCAAATCAACTCTATATTTCAAGCTTGCCTGTGAAAAATACAATGCAAGTATGATGGAGATTTTGAACTGATGGAAGAAAAGAAAATAACAGAACTGTAGACAGGGGACAACATTGAATTAAGGTTGTAGTTATGCTGCTCTGGCTGTGGCTGAGTAAAATAAAGGGGCTGCTGATCCGAAATGCTCTCAGTTTTCTTGTACTGCTCCTACACCAAAGGTTGCCACCCCCTCGTTTAGCATAACTTGAAAGTGTATTTGTTCTCTTGCCATGATATTTCATAATAGGCCAGGTTGGCTTAAACACTTTAATAGTGAGGTCTGAATTGTGTTGCCACCCATCACCATAAAAATTCTTCAGTTAACAATCTTCACCCCTCAAAACCATATAAGATTAGCTTCAAATGCTTAATATCTTTAAAAGCCGTATTCTTATTTACCTGCTGGGTTTTGCGCCTTTCTGCTGCGTGCTGGTAGGTTTCTGAACAGCAATGGTCCTGAGAAAAAACAGGTTTCCCAGACGAAGGCTGAGATTTTCAAGTAGTCACTAGCTCAAGCACCAAAGTTTAAGCAAGCCACTCCATTTTAGTGTGCCTTAATAGGCAAATCACACACACACACACACAAAAATGCTCAACAGTTTGCCCATTCTGTGAATTAAATCCACATGCCCCGGTCCTGTTAAACCTGTCATTAGGGGAATTTCTCCTGGGAGTATTATGAAAAATGTGAAAAAGAAAAGTCTGTTCAGTTGGGTCTGTTGGAACACTGGTATGCCAGGCCTTTTTATAAAGCTGGGTCTAGACTGTTAAATCTCTGAAGCCAAAGCCTAAGGCAGTTCTTGTTGCATGCTCTAACTTTTTTTTGAGTGCTCTTGCTCCTCAGTGCAGTAGTCGTACTCCTGATTTTAGGATGAGAATTATAAGACATGGGTCAGAGTTGACTGGTTGTTTAAGTATTAATATTCAAAAAGACAACCTGTTTTTAGTAATAATTTTAAAGGGACAGGGGCATACTGGGAATTACTTCTGATATTTTTAAGTTGTGTCATTTCTGCATTTTTAAACATTTCAGCAAAACTGATATTATAATAGGAATGGTGTTTATACAAAGACGTTAAATTTCTGTTAAACAACTGTGCTGTGTCTTAAATGACAAGAAATCTTATCTAGCACATGCCAAAGGCATGCTGAAGATTTTTCCAACAGCTCTGATTCATCTCCTTGAATTCGTTTTTTTTTTTTTTCTTGGAGATGCAGCATAGACAATCATTTCATTAACAACCAGCTGTTTTAATATTCATTGCAATAAAGAGATTATTCTTCTAGAACCCTCAGCACAACTGGTTCTGTATTGTGGAGCCAAACAAGACTGATTAGTGCCAGAATTAATGAGCCTTTCCATATCCAGATGTCACATACACCATGATTCATATGCAGTTTAATCACTAACTAAAAATTTAGAACTGACTGGAGGGAGACAAGACTCAATGAAGTGATTCCTTGCAGGCCTGTATTCCTTTGTGTCTGGCTGTGACACAGAAGCTGGGATCGTAAGAAGTTTGGGCACACACACACGTTATGTGCAGCCATCCAGACAAGCAGCAACTATTGCAGAATAAAACAAATGCAGAGCGGAAAGAAGGCAGGCTAGATAGTTCTTACGGTGCAAAGCAGCCAGGATAGATTTGAAGATATCCTCAAGTCATTTGTGAATCGTTTTGGTGTAAGTACAGTGCCAAGTGAATGGTTGCTTTGAGCTACTTCCCTTAGCGACATGTCTTTCACCTTTAAAGCTCTCACAGTGGACTTCTTTGTGGCATTATTTATATTCACTATAGTTTTTTAAACAGTCAATTCACTGAACACTTTAAGTCCTGTGTTGTGAGGGACAGAAATTCTGCCGGTACCAGCAAGAGGAAGCCCTCACAAGAGTGGCTGGGAGTTTTTCCATCAATGCAAGTGGAGTAGGATGAGGAGCAGGTCTTGTGTTACCAACAGGGAAAATGTTCGGCCCTGATTTTGCCTTCCTATCTACAGATATCAATGTGTTCTACAAAGAAAACCAGCTACATTAACATTGTTTCATACAGAGGAAGCTGGAGGACACAAAGGTAGCACAGCTTTCCTAAAATCGAGCGATAATTTGGGGGAAGAGCTGCAAACAGAACCCCCCTATACGGACTCCCACTTCTGTGCCCTATCCGCAGAAATATGCTGCCTCCCAGCGCTGTCTGGATACACCAGGCATCTGCCGAGCTGTATTTTTAGCCCTGATATTCTCTTTGGCTGGAACTGGGCCATGAAGATTCACAGTAAGCTAAAGACTGTAAATATCCCTTAGACGGTATAGGAGGAAAACTGGCATAATATCAAAGCAGAGCGAGCACTTTCTTAAATTTCAGTTTTGTTAGCTACTGTCACACTTAGAAGATTTCCCTGAAAAATAAGAAAGAACCAACCAGCTGCAGTATGCTGTAAACAAGCAGAAATTAGAAGGAAGAGTTCCTGCAGACTATACCATGTTGTGGCAACAAAATCAGTTTTTCAGAACTACAAATCATGGAGGTTTCAGGGCTTTTTCAGACGTAATGACTTATGCTGGTCATTAAGCCATAAACAAAAAATATTTTCATCTCCTAGTAATACTGTAAACACTCATTTTCTCCCAGCCCACTTTGGTGCAGGAGAAGACCAAGTATCCCCTGCACGTCAGATGCCCAAGCCTTTCTCAAAATTACATTATCTCTAAAATATTAAGGCTCCATTCATTGCTGGATCAATTTTTTTTTTTTCAAAAACTCAGAACCTATTTTTGTCCTGTTTTGGGGGGTGTCTTTTGAGCTACGTTGATCCACAGCAAACATGCTTATTTTAAGGTGACATAATATTCTGTAAAGCCAAGGTCTCGTGGGAGCCTGGAAAGAAGTATTGTACAGAGATCAAGTAGCACATGCATACACATTGTTTTGTGTGTGTCATGACAGCATTTGTCCTTGAGAATATGAGGACTGGTTTTCTCCTGCAAACACTTAATTCTGCTGAACAAGTACGCCTGAGAAAAGGTGAGTTAAGAATATGGAGTTCTGCCACATGGCCGGGGAAATACTTAAGTACCCCGAGTGACTTCTGAGTGAAGTGCCAGGGAAAGTCAGACTGGTGCACTCTCCTTGGTGGGACATAGCATGGGTTCTGCAGGCATACTTTTGCAATAAAGAATTAGTCTGTTTTTACAGAAACATCTTATAAAGTTGCAACATTCAGTATACAGCAGTTCCTCTGCATATAAGCTAATGACTGCTGCTCCCTCAATGTGCTGTTGCTGCGTGGAAGAATTTTTCCCAGCAAGTTAATGCTCTAAATTAGTTTTTCCGTGACACTGGATCAGTGCGATTAACATTCACTTTGCAGAGGAGAAGAGCTTGGATAGCCTCAACATTCATTCTGCTTTTCTCTTCGCTCCAGACACTATTCCTTCCGCTCAGCAGTCATTCCCCTGGATACCATTCCTTTCTGATTAACACAGGGGAATTTCCCCAAGCCATGCCTTGCAGGCAGTATGTTTCCCATGAAATGTTCCCACATTACTCGCGGACGAAGGAAATTTAAACATTAAAACTTACCTAAAGGGAAAGCTAAAATGGATATTGCCTTCAGTGTATTACTTTCTCAGTCTTGTTGCCAGATGATAAGAAGCCATGAACCTAACACATAGTTTGTTTCTTATGGAAAGAACAGCTTGGTTAATAACATGAAAAACTCAAAGTAGTGTAAAGACTCCCCCAAAAAATCCAGAAAGACCACATGCAAAATGCAAACATTCTGCTAACTCCAAGATACAGGGTCTCTGTGGGTCTTAACCAGGACAGCACGTAAATGTGCTGCCCGTGCTGAGGACAATTTTTACTGCCACACATTATTAATAACTGCATTTTGCTGCTACAACCAGAGCAGGGTAATTAAATAGTTACTTTAATGTGGAGAATATGCTGACCTTTCCTTCCAAGTGTTAAAACAATGGGCAGGGAGGACAGTGTTAAACCGCAGGGTGTTTGTGGACTGTCCATTGTTAACAGCAGTGTCTCTTCTTTTTCCTTTTCTTTTTTTTTTTTTTCAGAATGAGGTGGCAATGCTTCTCAAGCCAATATCAGAGAAGATTCAGGAAATCCAGAACTTCAGAGAAAGAAACAGAGGAAGTAAGATGTTCAACCACCTCTCAGCCGTCAGCGAAAGCATACCTGCACTTGGTTGGATAGCAGTGGTAAGTTGTGCCCAGCACAGTTGGGAGGGCTCTGAATCAACTTCTGGATGGTGTGGCCCAGAATAGGTCCAAATCTTGCAGAACTTTGTAGTCTCATCTGCATACTTCTTCAGTCTACTGCACCCAAGAAGGTGTTTATAATATACCTAATATATCAGGGAAGGTGTCTGACTAATGTTTTACCTCCTTTCTCCTTCTGTTGTTTCCTGCTACCATGGGTTGATGGTCCTAGTCTCCTAAACCAGGCCCTTATGTCAAGGAGATGAATGATGCTGCTACCTTTTATACTAACAGGGTATTAAAGGACTACAAGCACAGGTATGTTGCCAAGCCCCAGTGTCTACTAGCCACAGTGAGGATGAGAGCATTAACTGTACTAATAGGGTTCACAACACCGCCACAAAAAGCATTTTGTAAACAGAAGAGCATTTGATAAGCTCTGATTGCAGTGGTTTATTTTCCCCTCCTCATGTTTGGCCTGCAGTGTGTTGCAGTGCGAATGGCAGCAGCACTAGCAATGCTGGTTTTCACTCTCTGCCAGGTATATGACTATATTTAACTTTCTGGGGTGCCAGAAAATTGGCTAGCTAGCTTCTGTGTGTCCTTGTCTCACTTGCGTACTCATACTGTTGCTGTTCTTGCTCTCTGCTTGAAAGTATGTGTTCAGGTGCGAGGTGTATACAGCTGAACATCTACTTCCATAGTTCCCAGTTATTTTTTTTTTCTGTACCACTGCATTGTTCTTAAAGAGCACAAGGAATTCACAGAACAATCCCATGAATGAGATCTGTGAGCTGACAGAGAAAGAGAAAAAATGTAGGTCCTTCCTATGCCCTCTAAAAATAAGGCATGTATAAATCCGACTGATGCGGTACTTTTTGAGGCCAGATTTTGGCTTTTTATTTTTATATCCTCAATGAAAAATAGTACTTGCAGTTGAGTTTTTCCTCTTTAGTGAGGAAAACTTTATATAAATATATATATGTAAAAAAAACTTATGTATACATTTCTATTTAATTTATATGCATATTTTATTAGATACATATATCTATGAAATAAATATTATGTATTATTCTTGAAGCCTTCGTTTGCCTGCTTGAGGTAACTGAAGATTTTTACAATATAGCTTTGGAAGTACTTATTCGGAAGCAAAACGTCGTGCAAAAAGGTATAAACAGGTTGCATTAGTTAGGTATAAAGCTAGTTCCTCTCCTAATAAGGAATTATTTTCCTGTTTTTCACTGAATATTCGACCAGATCACAATGTCTTCCAAAGCAGTGGAAGGCTGTCTCTTGACTTTAGTAGGCTTTGGGTTAAACCCATTGACCCAGATCCTCATCAGTATTAAACATCAAGCTCCAAGGGAAATAAATAGGGGGTAGGTACCCAAGCCCTTCCGAGCATCCAGTCCACAGCAGTCACGGTTCAGTAACTATTCTTGTTTGGAGCTTCATAAGTAAGGACCGCATCTTACAAGCAGTTTCTCTTTCTTTACATATTTCTTGTTCCTGTTTACTAGAAGACTTAAGCTTCCCAAAGAATCATTCCAGAGCCAGCTTTTGATTTGTACTTCTGAAATCCTTGATGTATAAATATTTTAGTCAGATGACTATTATGTGTTCCAGTATTATGCTGGCTACATGTGAACGTGGCAGCTAGAATATTTTACAGAACCCACAGGTATTTCACTTTCTAAGATTCAGGACTCCGAGATAGAGCGTGAGTAGCTGCCACAGAGCTCCAAATAGCTTTAGTGCATCTTCAGTTGATTATGAGCCTGAGCAGGATGATGACAACCCTACCAGCAAGGAGCAGCCCATGCTAGAGGCACCTCTGCCCTGGTTTGTCCTCTGCAAGGGCCCTAAAGCTTTCCAGCGTAGTGGGCCTCAGCATCTTCAGCACTGGGCTGGCTTGCTGCCTGCTAACTGATTTGTCCACGGCTGTAGAGCAGACACTGGGCTTTACCTGCTTTAAGCATGAATAGCAGTGCTTTCTTCTTTACGTACAAACATCCACACATATAAATAATGTCTCTTTTTACAGTGATACACGCCACGTTGATTGGGTGAAGTCGTATCTGAACATCTGGTCTGAGCTTCAAGCTTATATCAAAGAGCATCATACCACAGGTCTCACCTGGAGTAAAACTGTGAGTACCCTTTACTTGTTCATGAAGAACCATGAAATGCCAGTAACCAATTTGACTTTTAATGTAGGTCATGACCTACATATCTAGGCCAGGAACAGAAGTCATGCTCAATGAACTTCCCACCCAGCTGATAAAAGCTTGAGAGGCAGGTGGAGAAGATGTGGTACAGGCTTTGAGGAAGAGAGGAGAATTGTTTGAGATGATCACAGCCATAATCCCCAGCTGCAGAGGGTGAGGAAAGGCACAGTTCTCCGGGTCTGATGCGGTAGAATGTAGGAACAAAAGCAAAACCAAAGAATTTAAAGGGCATGTCAGAACAAAGGAAAATTAGGTGAGTGTGATGGTGGAAGGAAAAGGATGGTGTAAAAAATCTGAACAAAGAGAGAGGTTTGAGGCTTAATAACAGGAAACAGAAACCCAAGGAATTCATACCGAGTTCTTACTCCATAGATAGCCATCTTTATAAAACTATTTTATACATACAGAGATAATTTCTGAAATGCATGCTTCATAGATATATATATATACAGAGAGCTAGTATATATGACTGTGTGCTATTTATGCTCTCTTTATAAACATCTTCTGTCTGTTACATCTGGGATGCATAGCAAGATGATGGCAATGAATATTGTTCTTAAAGGGAGGTATAAACACAAAGAATATATTTTCTGTTGGATGTAAATGGAAGAGTTTATGTCCACTGTCTGCATTAATGCCATGTTCTAGATGGGATTAGAATAATGTGCTCGTGTTTATTATCAAGTTATGAGAATTGCTGGAGTATGTTAAGAATACAATCAGCCAGCTCTTTGCTGTCATTTCCTAAACTTACCAGTGCACACACATACTTGCACATGCGGTCATTCACACCAAGACTACAATTTCTTCTCTATAGGGAAATAAAATTTTAAAAAATTGAAGGTCTGTTAAGAGGACCGATGTAGACTACCAGGTAATTTAATTCCCAGACCACTGTAACAACTCTTAAGGAAGTGAAACAGACTGTATCTTAACAAGGTATCTGGAAAACTTACTTTGTCTCCCCTCTGTGGAGGGGATAATCGTGTGAAAGAATGTCTATCACTTGTGCTCAGCAACAGACTTCGCGCCTTCCTCTTCACGACTTTCTCTACACATTGTACAAGGCCTTACAGTATTCAAGTGCAAGTTCAAACACAGGAGAAACTATGATCTGTGTGTACCTTTCAGTTTGAAGCAATGCAAAAATGTTGAGACCTGATAAATGGAAGGACTGGAATTATCTGCTACTCTGTAGGTTTCTGTAGGAAAAAATGTTAAATATTACTTATGATTCCCTTTCTTAATTTAGTCCTAAATTTCACACTTGCTACATTCTACTCTATTTTAATTAAAGAATGTGAGAACAAGTGATGATTTTTAAATGATTATTAGAAAAGGAAAAGAAATTGTAGCACCCTGTTAGCAGAATTAGCCTGAGAATCTGGAACAAATTTAGCTTTGTTCATACAGAGAAAGATACATGTATATGAATACATCTTCACCTTAATGGAAGTGGCGTTATAGAGATTTGTTATATTTGTTATGATATAGGAGGAAGCCTCAGTTATTTGAGCACTGGTAATCTCATACAGATGTGTAGCTATTGCAGATTATATTTGACTGGTCTTAAAAGCATCTCAGCCGTCACATCTATTTCCCTTGCTTTAGCTCACAGGAAATTGCTGAATACACACTTAGGTGTGACTTGTTTATTCATATTAAACATAGTTTACTGCAAACAGTGCTTACTACATCTTGAGTGATGAGTCTATTACTGCCTCTGAAGTATTGATTTCACTCAGTTTGGATATCACTTTGATTTGAAAGAAGTTGTGTTGGAAATATGGCTCATTTAAATTATCATTCATGTAATGTGTGCCAGAAAGATTAAGTTACCAACACATTTCTTATGGATGTATAATTTTTTCAAGTTTTACTTCATGTGAGTGTATGGAAATTTGAATCCAGTAAGTTAGCAAGTTGTTTCAATAGCTTCCTTAAATATTTTTATGAAGCTTGGTAACAAATACATTCCAGAAAGCAATAAGATACTAAAGTGATAATTTGATTTTTGTTATACATTTTAAGGTGAGAATGAAAGTCACAGATTCGTGCTGTATGTAGTTATGCATAAAGGTTTGCAGAATCAGGGCCTAGGCAGAAACATGATATATAAGAGCCGTAACAGTATTCCAGACACAGTAGTTAATCGCAGCACACAGCAGCTTCCACTTATATGCATAAAAGGAAAAAGCAGTAGTTTGGCAAGGCATTAAGGAAGTGGTACATTTATGAAAGGGAGACGATACAGAAAAGCTATTTTATTACAGATGGAAAGAGAACAAGTCTTTGGCCAGTACAAGTACACATTCATAGGTACACTATACCAATAATTTAACCTCCATATCTGTAGAAGTCAACAAAGCAATGCTGGAAGCATTATACAAAAAGCTGTTAAGTGACATATTTGGGCATTTCTAAAGAGACTAAAGATTCAGGGAGAACATTAACAACTGCATTTCTTAGAGCTGTATTCTCCTAACTTGAACTGAAACACCCCGATAGCATCAGCCTGATCAGATTAAGCTTGGGTTTCCAAAAAAGAGGGGACAGTGTCTTTAATGGGCAGTTGGCCTCTTTATCTGTAGGTGCTGCATACCGTGGCATGCACGTTTCTGGCTGTGCTCCATGGCCGTATCACAAAGCTGGGCAGTTTCCAGCCCCCATGTACCCGTCCATCAAGCTGCAGAGGGCAGCTGCAGCCAGCCTTGGAACAGCTCACTAGTGCACGCAGTAGTGTTCCTGGCTCTGGCAGTAGCCAGGCAGACACTTTAGAGGAAAGTGAAAGAAATGTCTTAATAAATTACAAGACACATACTAAAACAGGTGCAAAAAGTTGGAATAACGGCTAAGCAATGAGCTCTGATAAAAACAGGCACTTCTATCAGCTTTATAATAAATTAGTAATAAAAGATGCTTACAAATTTTTGCATCTGCCACAGTTCCTTATTCACTTTGGCTCTGATTCTGCCAAGATGTGTACCAATAGCTTACTCCTTGAGGCCATCCTATGAAATGCATGGGACTGTCTGAGGAGAAAGCCTAGAAGCCTGAGCCTCTTCTGCTACCCATGCACGGAGAATGGTGGTACAAAACTGGACCCTACATAAATCATAAGCATTTCAAGACATTGGAGGTACAGGTAGGATATTTGTTGGCTTTGTGCTCTCAAAGGAAATTACATTTTAGAGTAGGTGTGTTTGTGAGCAGGATCGTCCCAGGGAATAAAACATGCCACTCTATACTTCCATCATAAGCTGAAGTTTTCATTTTAATTAATGTTAACTAGATTGCGCATATGTCAGGGAAAACATTCCTGTCAGTGGATGTCAGATGGATCTACAGGATTTCATTAGAAGTGTAATTCTGGAGTTCATTATTTTGACTGTAAAGTATGTGCCTCCGTCTGCCACAAATATACCCTGTGGTGAGGAGCAGTTCACTCTACTCACTTATCTCAATTATGCCATCTTGATAACGGGAACGATAGTAATTACCAACCTAATGGAGGCTTGCAAGTTTTAATTTGCCACCGGATACGACATTCTCAGATGTCAATGAGTTTATGCAAAAAGTGTTATTATAACAAAATGTTTTAAATGTCCAGTGTTGCATTTTTCCCATGCAGCAACTGTTGGGTTTGCTTGCTGCAACTTTCTGAGTTCAACGTGAAATCTACAGCTCTACCAGTGAGCTGTCTTTTTTTAGTTTGTTACTAATAAATAGCGAGTGCCTTTTTTTTTTCTTCCCTAAAGAAAGGATTCTGGTGAAGCATATAGCTCTTTCTTCCTCCCTACTTTTTTTTTTTTTGGTGGTGGAAAGAAATGAACAGCTGTAATATAAGCTCGCAAGAATGCCTCATAAAAGTTTGTTTGCTACAAGGACTGCATGAGTAAGCTGAGGGAAGTGAAACTTCTGCTCTTATTTCTGCAGGTTAACTATGCAGCAAGAAAACAACCAGCAATAAGGAGAGATTGCTGTAGTTTCCTGCACATCAAATAAGTGTTAAGAAACAAATCTTACTCAGGGATAATTGTCCTAAATTTTCTTCTCACTTGCAAGGAGAGCTGCAGTAAGTTTTCGCACTTTGTATAAAGTTGTCATTTAGGACAAGTTTTGCCAGCAGGATTTGAAGAAATACAAAGAAAATAGAGGTGAATTTCTTTACAGTGTTTGGTATAATAGAGAATTTCACTCAAGTGATGAATATCATGCTCCCCTCCCCACCCCCAATCACAAATCAAAATAAACTCTTAAGAGGAAGCCTGCATCTGTGCAGCAGTTGATGCAGTTGAAGCAGATGAGATTTATTTATAACCTGTTCTCATTGAAGCCAATACTGTACCTTCAAGTCTTTTTTCCTTCCATTTAAATATATATATATTTATAACTAATTATATAGTATTCTAAAAACACTCTTTGAAAGTTGAAACTCTCCACAGGTTCTACAAATGGCTCAGAACCACTGAGAAGAGCCATCATAATTCCTACTTCAGCCTGTCTGAGTGCAATTATACTAGTCTCAGTACAGACCTTGGCCGTTTCATGCTTGTCTAAAATAATAACCTCCACACATTTTCCTATAAAATAGCTCTGCCTCTCTCCTGCTCTATCAAAATACTTTCCTGCAATGTATCACCTCTCTAAGTACTGCGGCGGACAAGCTGAAAGACCAGCTCCTGCCAGCAAAAGCCTCCTGTTATCAATTTAGAAGACCTTGGCTAGGTAAAACATTTTTGATTGGGTACCTGTGAAGATGTAAGCACCATTTTAAACCCTGAACAGGTGACAAGTGGCAGAAGTGTATTAAAAGGGGTTTCCAAGTTTGCAAGCTCAACAGATAAGTAATTCTGCTGAGACCCAGTAACAAGCAAAAAGAGCCTAGTCTGTTTTTCATTGTTTTGTATTCTAACTCTCAAAGATTACAGGCCCTGCAAGTCAGCTGTTTTGTCTGGTAAATTTGAGGGCAGCATAACCCCGTGCAGACAGGTGGCTTAAATACGGGAAGTAATGGAACTGTCCTGCTAAGCTACTTTTACACAAAACACACCTTAACAAGAGCTCTGTGCCCCTAAGTCACAGCCCACCTGTTCCCAGAGGTTGATACATGATATTTTGAGCTTCATGATTCTTGTCTTTGGCTGTACATATGTATAGGAAAAACAATACAGAACGCTGTAATCATTTTAGGTGTGAAACCAGGATTACTAAAAAGGTGGGGAGATGGAACAGCAATACTTTATTTTAAAGGAGAATGCAGTCCCCGTTAGGATTTCTGCTTACGGGCTGCCTTGAAAAGGAGGCTTTTCAATAAATTAAGGAAGGGATTTTATACCTCTATCTAAGCCACCTGTTGCCTCAGCCATAAACAGATACCTGCATCTTAATATGAATGACTAATAACATAGGTACTTTATGTTATATACATGAAACATATATATATATTATATATAATTTATTTGTATGCATTATATAGATATTTGTAATTTGTTTGTCCTCCATAAAAATGACCATTACAGTTACAAGAGATGGGGGTCCACTCAGATGCCCCACAGTAGGTTCCTACCACAAGACCTTTGTTCCCGGTTCCTGTGCTGCACTATGTCAGCTTAAAACTAGATAAACCCAGAGAAACACGGGGGCTGTTCATACAGGGCCTGGCACATAAGCCTCTCTCGTCCCCCCAATACAATACAGTAACAGTGATACGGAAGGCTAACCCAGGGAATTGCTCAGCAAGTATGGGTCAGGAAATACTAACATCTGTGATGAGACACAAAGAGAAATTCTGTCTCTCAGTAGCTGGGTTTAGACCCAAAGACATGTCAAGCTGCATACGGCCACCAAAAATTACAGACAGCATGGCACCCAGAGCACTCGCATGGTGCACAGGCTTCGCTTTGTTTCTCTGACAAGAGTGGTTGTTGCACTGTGCTCCAGAGGAAAAATCATGCAGTAAGCAAGGCCCAGCTCCCCAGAGCAAAGGTCTTCGTTAATCTCTACTGTAACTTCAAGGGAATTAAATGGGATTCGACGCTGGTGAATTTTATCCAGCCACCTGCCTCAACATAAACAGTCATTTCTTTATGCCACTGAGACAGCTAGGTTGAGAGCAAGGTGAAAAAGAGAAGTGCCTCACCCTTCTGCCAGTCCTACAAGATACAGGTAGAAACACAACACCCTTTGAGGTGGTACTGCAACCCTGCACACCCTTGCGCCGTGATAATAGGCGTTCATCAGAGCCAGGCCTGTGGGCAGCTTCAGACGCTGTCTGCAGGGGAAGCCGCTGAGGCGCAGTCAAGGGGAGGCCTCTGAGCCTCTGGCAGGTGGCTCTGGGCCATCCAGCAAGGAGCAAACCCCAACCCCTTCCTGTCACCACATTCAGATCATCGTTTAGCAGGAGGCTGAAGACAATTTTTTTCCCTGAGATAAAATTTCTGGAATATTCTGACCTCTGCAAAGCTATTACTGCATGGCTGTAGGGCCTGCATCTTGATAGGGTCTTACTGAGAAAATTACATTTCCTCCCATTTCAGAAAGCCCCGGGAACAAGATTTATACCACGTCAAGTTCACTGCGATACAAAGCTAACAGGTTAAACATTAATGGCTTAGTTTTGGGTTACATTTTCACGAACAGAGGCTGAAGCTATCCATTCCCCGCACAATTCTTACAAGGGGCCTATTTGCAAATGATGAAGAAATGACCACACCAACATGGTAATGAGAGCAGTCGGCTATCAGCAGAACCTGACGTGATGTCTACAGACACCACAGCACTGAGAACAGCAGCTGTTACCAGGGCAAACAGCTGAAATAAAAGAGGAAGAAAGGCGGCTTGCAAATAACTGCCTTTGCTGGTCCAAATGGCTCTTAATGCTCTTTGTATAAAGATGCACTGTTGTTAACATCTGCTTGAAGCTAATCTGAAGAGTTGTTTGCAAATAGCAAAGCTGGTAAGCACCTGCTGCTTTAGGAAAGATGAACTTTTGAGGGCATATAACGTGCTATTTTATTCCCAGCAGCTCTCACAAACACCAACCTATACAGAAAAGAAATGAATGGACTTTGTGAAGGGCACTTTAGTTGAAATTGGATAGGACTATACACAAGTATTGCCAGATACCAGAACAGTTTAAGAGTCTGGTTCAAGAATATTCTAGAGCCTGAAGGTCTAAGAGGTTTTAGAAAGGTGACTAAGAAAAGGAAACCACTCGCCTGTGACTTAGGTTGATAACGTGGAGGTCTATGCATTAATCAGGGTCAAAACTAATCAAAAAAGAAAGTTCCTGGAGCCACTCCTCTAATCTGGTTCTAAAACCACCCTTTGCATCAGCACATCTGAGCACAGCACAGATGCCATCTCCCTGGCATGCAGGGAATGCAAGAAGTGCAAAGTGTTTGCTGCATTTCCAGTTCACTCCCATGCCTTCTGTGCCCTTGTGAGTTTCCCCGAGCCACTCTTCTAGTACTGCTCTAGAAGTAAAACATGCTTCTAATTGCCCAGATCCCTTCCCCTCTCTGCCCCTTCTCGAAAAGTAAACGAGGCATTCTCCAGTTGCACAAAGCCATGTCTGAATTTGATTGATGTATTTAAAATCCTTCCATTTTGTTCTTGTTTTCACTAGATAGTTCTTTCAGAGTTCTGGGAGTGAGATCATCCACTCTTCACAATTAAATTCCCTGAGTTTCCTTCCACTTTTGTTACTAGATACTCCAATACTTTTGTTGCCATTTGGGAAACTGTCCTTTGATACACTGCTCAGCAGCAGCATCTGAGCCTGGAGTCTACCGCGTGGATCTGTGATGGCCTTCAACTTGAGACAAAGAGATTGGTAGAGTGACCCACCATTCCATGCTGCATGCAGAATATCTGTACCCAGATAATTCCTGCATTTTTTTTCTCTGCTGCATCTTTGCAGCCCTTGCAGAATTTATTTGGTGTTAATTACAAAGGAGCATCAGCTGCTTCGGCTTCCAGGTGACACTTGCTCCTCAAACAGTGACTCTTTTACACACAAGTTTCTGGAAAATCACAGCACTGTACTGATGCATAAACTGCATCACATTACGCAGCAGTACAGATGATACTGAAGCCATAAAGTGTCTTTCAGAAATCAGAAGTGCAAATTTTTATCTCAAGCCACAAGTTATTAACCACTACTGCCAGTACTACTGTTGACCTACTCACATAGAGCATACATAGTTCACACTGCAGTGTGAAAGGCGAGTGCCATTTCTAGATAGCTGAGTATTTTAAAAAGCCCTGCGAATGCACGGTTCATAATTCTGGATAACCAGGACATAGTGAATACAGTTGCTATGGTTGCAGGCAACAGACAGGGAAGATCTCTACAGCACCTCAGGCAGCAATAACTGATTGTGCCACTAAATCCACTTACGTTCATTTTTTACTATAGTAATTCACAGTTGTGCTGACTCTGCTGCAGGTAACATTACTGGCATGAGCACCAGCAGCAAGACAAGCACTGTAAATTGAGGGTCCAGGGGGGAAGATGTCCCCAGTCTAACGTAATAACCTTTAATTACTAGGTATATATGCAGAAATGCTCAGAGTCAAACATATCCATAAAACAATGGCATGTCTCTAAGAGACATCAGTATCTGGTTTTGGTATATCTTGACAATAAAAGATAATCCATTCCTAAAGGGCATTCTTCTCCTTTGCTTACATTTGGTTAAAAACGTCTAATAGCAGAGAAGAGAACTCATTGCCTAAAGAGATCACGGATCCATTCAGGAACAATCAGACTGTGCTACTGCATCAGCTTCACTACTCACCTGAGTACAAGGAATTCAACGAGTCTTCCTTGTACAGTACAATTTTAATGCCACTAACATGACAAACAATCTTGACATGTATTTATCACTAACATATTCCATGAACAGCTCCTTCAAATGCAACCTAAGTCCTGAAGACCCATGGGCCAAGAGAAGGGTTACATTAAGACATTAATTAATGATATTATTACCTCTCTGTGCTACTCCAACTAGGGTCATACTGACTGAGAGGTGTACATGCAGTTAGGTACTCAAATGTGCCAAGCATTTTTATTTAAATTATGTTGAAGAATAAAAAGCATGTGCAGCTCAGCTCCTCTCCCATCATCAGTTTGAGATCACAGGCTAAAACTAGTCTACTTTTTTAAAAATAGCTACAGTTTTCATCACTCCTGTGAGATGCATAAACTGGATGAATACTCTGACGTTTCAGTTTAGAGGAAAGCAGAAAGGGGTGGCATCATGAAAAATTAATAATACTCTCTGAGTCCAGCTAAGCAATATCTATTTCCAGTATTGATTACCAGGGATGCATTTTTAACAACCTGTATCTCTTAACAAAGGTAGCTAATCAGAGGAGCTGTGACTCTGTAAGTCCTCGTCATTTTTCCATTGTATCTGCCCACCTAATAAATATGTATTAGTGCAATGCACAACACCTGTATAGGTAGCTAAATTCATCAGAACCAATCTGCTTTTTCACAACGGTTCTCCTAAAACAGTCTCTGCTCTGCTGCAGAGATGCTTTCTCTATGAGCAGTTTCTGGAATCAGAGTGACACTTAGTGGCAGGATGGAAAAAGGGACTCAGTTTCTCAGATTCATTCTATCTTTTCTATTAGTAGGGTGCATAAAATTTTAATCAGCTCATTATCAGTATTTCCTGTTTGTTTCATAATATTATAGATGAGCATTACAATTCAAATCAAAACATGTACTTTTGATTATGCAAACTAATAGAGTGATTGGTTTACGTACTTTATCAAGGCCCCTCACTCATAATTCATGTGCTGCTGTGATCTTCTGCAACTGAAAAAAAAGAAAAAAGAATTTGAGAAATCAAAAAAATACTGGATTGCATAAATAAATTACTTGAATGACCATAGCTTTGCACTGTGCTACAATCTGAATCTTTGCAGATTATTTGAACAGTCTGAACAGCATTTTACATCTTCTATACAGGTTAGCACCTTTCTTATGTATAACTGACAGTTCATGATCCTCCCAGTTATTTGTTGGGCAGAACATTTTCTGTATGTTTCTGAATGCACATCACGTTACGGTTTACTGAATATTTTCTCTGAAAAGAAGGAGACATTTTCACTTTTACATATGGTAAGTGTTTGTGTATCACTTACCTTATGTAAGTATAATAAATTATGGAATCTTTACAATTAATGATACTTAACAATAGCCTTCACAAGCATTTTGTACAAACATTTTAGGTGCAGGGGTTCTGCAGCAGAGTAGCAGTGTGGTCTGTCAGCCTTTCCAGCCTTGTTTTCATTGCTGCAGGGAAGATTCATAGCGCTAAGTTCAGTGACGGTGCCAGACCTTCTGAGCCTGTGGCTGCCTGGAGTCGCTGAAATGCACAGTTACCCTTGGGCGTTAATAAGTAAGAGCCATCATAATACAATGTTCCTTGAAAAGCTGTTAAAAATATTTTCCATCTATCTGACACAGGGCCCTGTTGCATCACACATGTCCCTGCGATCCGTTCTAAGCAGTGGGCCATGCCTCTCTCCACCACCTCCGCCGCCGCCGCCGCCACCTGGACCTCCTCCCATCTTCGATGCAGAAACTGCGAAGGATGAAGGAACGGCATCTCGCTCAGCCCTATTTGCACAGCTTAACCAAGGAGAGGCGATTACCAAAGGTCAGGAGAAAAGAAAACAAATGCTGAACCTTGAGTCAAACTACATCAACAGCTGCTATATGTACCGCCCCAAATTGCACCAGTGTTTTCAAGTTACGTTTAGGCAACTCAAATCCTTCCGAGCCTTGCACTGAGCCTGCATACCAAAATCTCCTTTAGAAGTAACAGCGCTCGAACTTGTTCAGCATTCCTGAAATTCACACCATTTATTTAGAAGTCTCCAGTAATTTAAAGGCAACCAGGCTAGACATCTTCAATCCCCAGCAGCTGGTCAATATCAGAGTTGCAATTGTGATCAGAGTTTATTCTCATTTCTGATTGACAGTCAGTGTCCAAGCCTGTGTCAAAACGTGTTCGGTGTTAAGTGAGAAGGTACAGCTCACCGATCAGAGCGATAACGCTTTCTGTAGTAATACTGGACAGTTGGAATTGAAGCGGATGGCTGTGAGTTTAAATACATACAATTGATACGTCAGCCTTTAATGCAGTACCGATAGGTCAGATTAGAAAACAAATCTCGCTTTTATGGATGTAAAATTATGCAATAGCAAGCTTGCAGAGCTCTCTGCAGACAGGGAAGGACTAGAAGACATTGCTGCATTTCCTGTTAAAGCTTTTAAGAGAGCCATCCACAGGCTTTAAATAGGTTTTATGTGAACTGCTAAAAATATGTGTGCAGTTACATTTTAGGTGGTTACCTAGGCAAATCTTGAGGAAATCAAAAATGGAAATTCATAGGATAATTTAACACAACTACAAATGATTTAGATTGTATCTTCCTTATTTAAATATGAATATCCTTAGAACAAGAAAACAGACTGTTTTACAAGCACCTTTTTTTTTAAGGGCTTCGACATGTCTCTGACGACCAGAAGACTCACAAGAACCCCAGCCTACGTGCCCAAGGTCCATCCGTTCGTTCTCCCACGAAAAGCCATACTCCAAGTCCCACCTCCCCCAAGAATTCCCCGCAGCAGAGCCATGCCCCTGTCTTGGAGCTAGAGGGAAAGAAATGGAGAGTGGTGAGTTCCAGCCACACCTCTGAATTGCACCTCAACACTGCAAACCAGCCTGAGCAGTGGACGTCTTGCAAAAGGTTGTCCATGATCAAGATGCAACTAATCGAAGTTGCAGCTAATATGGGCTAATTCTGTATTGCTCGGCCTTGCTGCAGTTTAGCCATTAGTATTCTCTAGGATCTAAGGTTAATTCATCTGTCTCTGAGAATCTGAGACAATTCATCTGAACTGGAGAATGTCGCAGGGTCACAGAATCACAGAACGGCTGAGGTTGGAAGGGAGCTCTGGAGACCTCTAGTCCAAGCCCCCTGCCAAGAAGGGTCACCTCGAGCATACTGCATAGGGTGGCATCCAGGCTGGTTTTTAGTATCTCCAGAGGCGACTCCACAACCTCTCTGGGCAACCTGTTCAGTGCTCTGTCACCCCACAGTAAAGCGTTATTTCATATTCAGCCAGACCCTCCTGCATTTCAGTTTGTGCCTGTTGCCTCTTTTCCTGTCGCTGGGCACCACTGAAAAGAGCCTGGACCCATATTCTCAACACCCTCCCTTCAGGTATTGATACACATCAGTTAAGATCCTCTCTCTGTCCTCTCTTCTCCAAGCTAAACAGGCCCAGCTCTCCCAGTCTCTCCTCCTATGACAGATGCTCCAGCCCCTAACCACCTTAGCAGCCCTCTGCTCGACTCACTCCAGTAGCTCCATGTCAAAATCAGACAGTCCCCCAGAAGCAAATCCAGTGGAGAATTCAAATAAAATCCCACTTGTGAGCAAAAACCACTCTTGTGGAGAACAGTACCATCACAGAGTACTTTCTCCATCTTTGTTAACCACTGGAATTAAGAGATTTATTTTCATCACCCGTTCCATGCAAGCACCTCTCCCTTGCTTAGAAGTGTAGCCAGAAGTGTTTTCCTTTTGCTCAGTCTTCAGATGGGAAAAGATAGATTTGTTTGTGATACCAAAGCATCTGAGTGAAAAGTCACGTCGCTGTGTTGGTTAAAAGAGGGAGGGAGCAATGCGCAGTGTAGTCATGCAGAAGTTTACACAGCTGTCACCGCGGAGTAAAGTTTGCACAAGGTCACAATTTGCCAGGGTTATTTTGCATTAGGGTTATAGCACCTGGAACTTTCCTTGTGGATCCCTAGGCTTTCCTTCACGTCCATCGAGTGTAAACGTCCCTTTTATCTCCACAATGAAAGAAAACTTCTCCACGTATTGCTCCTTAGTTTTAGTGGTACGGTTTAAGGCACCTGTTCGCAATGCACCGCGTAGACCACACTTTGGGGCACGGAAACTCGGGCTGCTCTTCGGGCTGCCAGCGGTATGCTGGATGGGAGCCAAGCAACAGTTTTGAAAGTGCATCTTTAAATTGCTGGCAGTGTGACATCTTTGCGACAAAACTGATGGTTTTTTTGTTTGTTTGTTTTTTCTCTTGGCCTGTGCCAAGTTCTTCAGTTCTAAAATCTGCACAGGTGCCACCTGAGGCTGACTTAGGTGAAATATCCCATCCCCAAGCAGATCCGATTTTTAAGCCACTGGCAGGATACTGTTCTATTGTAACGGTGCAATGTCTTGAGGATACGTTGTGCTGAACTCTGTCTGACTGTTAGCCAGTTAAAGGCAACCAAATAAATAAACTTTCTTTTGAAATAGGAATATCAAGAGGATAAGAATGACCTGGTCATTACCAACACTGAACTCAAGCAAGTGGCCTACATTTTTAAGTGTAACAAATCTACACTTCAGATAAAAGGAAAAATCAATTCAATTACTATTGGTGAGTGGATAGCTCAGCTGGGCTTTAAATGCCAATCTTGATAAAACTGACCTATGTGATTCATAATGCATCTGAGTCGTTCCATTCATTTTAACAGACGGTCACCAGCGCTCAGCTATGCAGTACAAGACTGGGAATGTTTGTAGTTGATGCAACAGGTGTGCATATGTTTGCTCTTTTCTCACCTTTCCTATTTATGATTGTTTTTATTTTAGACAACTGTAAAAAGTTTGGCCTTGTGTTTGACAACGTTGTGGGAATCGTGGAAGTGATCAATTCCAGGGATATTCAGATTCAGGTAAATATCTATCTGAAAAACAAAGATAGGAAGAGAAAGAGAACAAGCAGAAAGAAAAAGCCCAAAGTGTAGCTACAAGAGATCATTAAATGTTCCTATGAGCACACCAAGGATAAGAGACTGATGCATCTAAACCTATCTTCATATGCACTAAATTCTGCCGAGGTATTTAGAAAGTGCCTATGAAAACTATTGAGCATTACTGAATAAACCACATTTAGTCCAGCACCTTCTGGTTCCAGCGAAGCTGAGAGATCTATACACTAGACGTGTTATTACTTCTGGCCCTAATTTTGTTGCTTTCATGGTAAACAGCTCCTGGCACTTGAAAGTTTAGCAGTGCTTCACAGAACAAATGCTGGCAGTTAGCTAATTGCTTTTTAAGCCTAGAAGCTGGTTCTTTTTCTTTTTTTTTTTTTTTTTTTTATTCTCTCAAGGAAAATGTTGAAATAGACTGTTAAAGGACAGCTAAATGACAGAAAGTGAAAGTAGGCACTGGGATTTTGAGAATCTCCCCTGCTAGCAACATGGCACATTACAGGAGTAGATAATGAGCCACTTGCCTAGAAATGGGCTGTGAGCCTCTACCGATCTCATCTTTTGGCAACCAGTAAGCAAAGCTTCATCAGAGATCATCTTCCTTTGTGGTTCTTGTGAAATGAAAATACACATCTTTTTACTCTACCTATTGTCCTCTCTGCAGGGGACATTGCCCCGTTCAATACAGAATCACAGAATTGTAGGGGTTGGAAGGGACCTCCAGAGATCGTTGGGTCCACTCCCCCGGCCAAAGCAGGTTCCTTAGAGCAGGCTGCCCAGGTAGGCGTCCAGACGGGCTTTGAATATTTCCAGAGAAGGAGACTCCACAACCTCCCTGGGCAGCCTGTCCCAGTGCTCCGTCACCCTCACTGTGAAGAAGTTCTTATGCATGTCGGTGTGGAACTTGCTGGGCTCCATTTTGTGACCATTACCCCTTGTGCTGTCCCCACAAACCACTGAGAAGAGGCTGGCCAAATCCCTCTGCCTCCCACACTTAAGGTATTTATTCCCAGGCAGCCTGCCTGACATTTATGGCACTTTACTCATTCAGTACCAGAGGACTGACCATACATGGTCTAATTCTGGGTTGTGTCCAACCAACACAGTCTAGTCTCAGGAAAGGTCTTTGGGATGTATTAAGTGAAGTACATCTTTAGGATGTATTTCACTTAACTGGGATGTATTTTAAGTGAAAAGGAAATGAAATGTGAATTAAATTATATTAAACTGCCAGTTTTGATGAAAAGGTGAGGTCTTTTCCGTAAAAGGCTGTGCCTGCTGTATGACTTTCAATGTAGACAATCCTGCTCCATGCTTCATAAATGCTGGTCACAGCCACCACGGTAAAAAATAGCAAGGTTTTGTGTTTTTTTTTTTTTTCATATTTTGAAACTCTCACAAGTGATTGACATTGCTACCAGCTGTGCATCATTTTCTGAACTGCAGTTTTATTCATGATCACTACATGTCTTCTTATGGCACAGGCGGCTAAAGATCCCACGCATTTGAGTGTTTTTAAAAAAATAAATAATTTTTATCATTACCACCAGAACTATTCATGAGAGATGAAAAATTCATATGCAATGAATAGCAAAAACACAGCTTGTTAATATTCAAACAAAGGGGAAATATCTTTTCTAAGAACAAAAATCCTTTTGATTAAGCAGGTTCTATGAATATTGCATAAGGCTTCTATGCCACAGAGCAGAGTGGAGTTCCACTTAGAAGTCTGGCTATAAGCTGCTTGAATCAGGCAGCTTCTGCAGGGTTTGAGCATGCCAAGTGCTCAGAACCTCAATTTTCTCAGTATTTTGAAGACCCAGGCTCATAAATTGCAAATACGTGATACATTAATGCAACAAATTTCAGTAAATTCACCCTACAGATTTTGCTATAGTTACTTCAATGCCATTCTGCTTCACTCCCCTTTTTCCCAGTGGCATTTTTTTCTCTTGCCTGATGTTTGCAAGAACTGTTACATTAAACACACCCTCCTTTTGCTCTCTATTGCATGACATCCTGCTGAAGAAAAGAAAGATCAGTATAGGATTCATTAAAACATAGAACAGACTTTGGGATCCAGGTGGGATGCAAAGGACAGACGACTTGCTCTTTGTTTGCAGTCACATTTAAGGAACTGAAGCTGAAATTATATTCTTAATTTGAATGATGAGAGACACTCGTTTTTTGTTGTTGTTGTTAGCAAGTACATATCTGTCGCATGCTGTTCCTGCGTTATGGCTCAAAATAACCTTTGCCCTTTTGATACACTGTCCGCATTGTACTGCTGTCCCTGGCTTCTGCCAGGGGGAATTTTTACAGACAACTGTGAGGCAGCCAGTTAGCCAGGTAGAGATCTTTTAATCTGCAGAACTGTAAACAAGAGAAGATTTATTTCCCTTTCTCCCCTCAAGTAAATCCTTTGCTTGCTTTTAAGGTGACATAAGAAACATCTTTAAAGATGTAATTAAATTGATCTTGGTACTTTTTTTAGAACTGAATCTTGCCTGAAGGAGATAAAAACCCTTTGTGTGCTCTAAAACCCTTTGTGTGCTGTAAAACCTGGAAGAGCTTTGAAGTCTTTAGAATGCATCACAAAACACTTGTGAGTGGTACTGTAGGCTGGGATCTTTCATTTGCCCAGAATGGGTTGGAGTTGACGTGTTTGGTTTCTCACCAGTCTCACTGATGAGCAAGGTGAACACTGCCTAAGCTTCAGCACAAAAATGTCACGGGAAGTAGAGAGAATGGAGAAAGCACTTTCATCCAACCGTATATTAAAAGTTTGCTCTATATTATAAGTTTGCTGTTGCATATAGATCTTTGTCACCACCACCAGGAGCTTCAGTGCCTAACAAACGAACAGCTTCCATCTCAAATATAAGCACCATGCAGGCAGCTGACATACAGAAGAGATGCTGGTGGCCAAAACTAGACCTGCAGGCAGTAAGGATTTTATTAATAGTATCTGTGTTTGCTTTTCAAGATTTGATAATAAGTATGTTTCCTTCTGCAGGTGATGGGGAAAGTGCCAACCATTTCTATTAACAAAACAGAAGGCTGCCACATCTACCTCAGTGAGGAATCATTAGATTGTGAGATTGTGAGTGCCAAGTCCTCTGAGATGAACGTCCTCATCCCCCAAGACGGTGATTATGTGAGTGAGATTATTTTGAAAGATTTTTCTCCCCCTAACCAACTTGGTAGCTAAAACTGCTAGGAAAGTAAGAGCTAACATACCTCACATATTAACCTCACCAAAAAATAAAAATAAAAATATATGATTCAAAACAACTGAATTTCTACGTACCAATATCTCAGTGATCAGTGCAGGAAATGTCTTTTTTTTTTTTTTTCTGGGTTAAAGAAACTCACTTCACACATTATATGAGAGCACTCAAACCTGAAGGGGATGATGCTAAAGTTAAGCGAAATGTATTACTACTACAGGTGAAATAATACAATATTTTATACTCCTTTTTTTCTAAAGCTGTTGTATGGGTAGCATCTGTCCTACTTTTTCTAGTATTTTTTAAAATGCTGTTCTCAGAAGTCACTGAAACATGAGGATTGCATTTGCCGATGCAAAGGCTCCCTCTTTGTTCTAGTGAGACTTTCCTCCTCGGCCCTCCAGCATTTCTAACAGTCATGCCCTGTCACTTCACACACCAGCAAGGGGTCACGGAGGTAGTGTACTCGTAACAGTTCAACAAGAGAAGTTTTAAAATTGCACTGAATGGCTGTAGAAAGAATTTCTCACAAATCTTTCACTCTGGAATATTTACAGTAGAAGAGTTTAGGCTTTATAAAAGAAAATACTCCACATTTCCAAAAACTGACTATTGGATGCCCATCTTCAGACAGCTAAGGAAACAATTTTCGGTGGGTTCATATTCACCTACTTCTTACATAGAAATAAAGGTCTCTGATGAGTTTTTCCCCAAAACACCAGTAGTAGCTGAATTTATTGGCTATCATGAGATCCGAAAGAAAAAGTCCTTCCCTCCACACTTCTATTTACTGGGATCTAAGGAAGATCTACGGATCTCTTCTGCTTTCACCGCATGCATGGAATGGACGGAGACTTTCTTCAGAGTTCTGCTTTGTGTTGTGTATCCCACAAGGGATGCTGTGTCTCTTGAAGTATATCCATGTAAAATGATAGGATCTTTTTTCAGATTTTTTTTCTTCTGTAATATGTTATTGTTTTCCTCCTTAAAATTAGTCTCCTTGCTAAACCTCCACGTTGAAATCCTTTTTACTGCCTTCCAGGCCAGTCACTGATGGAGTCTAAGGTCATTTCTGGCATGAGGTTTATTTAGTTAGTTGTTCCAAATAATGGCGTGAGAGGGCTTATGACAAAGCAGCACCATCCCAAGGCTATTTGAAACTGGGTAGCAATAAGGTCTTTTCCTGTGTGGCATTGTAAAATAGCTTCCTAGGGTAATGAGGAAAGCCTCTCTGTAATGCTGGTATGTCTGAGCTATCAATGCTTTGTCAGTCATGTAGCACTAACGGGTATTCCATCAGTTTTCAGGAGGTATCCACTGTTTATCTAACCATCGCTGTTGCTTTTGTTTCTTACCAGAAAGAATTTCCGGTTCCTGAACAGTTCAAGACAGCGTGGGATGGATCCAAGCTGGTCACTGAACCTGCAGAGATTGTGGGTTAACTTCCTAGCACCACGCAGCACTTGCTGACCACGATCAGACCATAGCCAGCATAAGCAAAGCAGTAACGTAAAGAACTAGGAACAGCAGTAGTTACTACTGCTGTGGTAGGCCTTCAAGCATTAGCTCTGCATGCTAGAAACAATAACTCATCTGGCACGCTTTTGTTAGGCATCCCAGTATTTTTCAGGTTTCCACAGTTTGCCTTCACTTCCAATTTTAATTCTAAATGATGTCATGTGAATGCAATGCAGTAACGCCCCCACCCTCCAGGCACACCATGGGTTTGAAATACTTTATACATAAAGCCGAAATTCTGCATGATCCACTTTGTTATCATATTGCTTCAGTGCATTCCTTTTTATGTTTTTGCTAATCAAAAACAGCATTAAGACTCTGCGATGTTTATTTTTACCTATTAAGCTATTCCTGTACGATGCAGTAAGAATGCACCCCTAGAGAGAACTACTGGCTCCTCGTAGTTCTGTGGCAATCATAATGGGTTTTTGGTTTGTTTTTTAAGCAGGCAAAAAAGAGCAACCTTCAGCAATACATTTTGCTAACGGAAGATGAAAGAACTTGATATTTTAATCAAATTCTTTTCTAATATGTATATTTAGAAGATCCCTATGTTTTCAGTGAAGACAGATTTTATTAGGGTCCACACAGGCTTGCTGTTGCCCTCTCATTTCTTACAAATCGGTAATTCTTTCTAAACTAAAGCCTCATCTAAGCTAAAACCTTGCAGCAAATCACTTGAAAGTTTTTTGATGCTCAGATATCTTTTTTCTTTTGTCTTTGAGACAGTCTCCCATTCTTTAAAATTTCACATTGTATCTCGCATCCTCTTCAGAAAACTGAGAGAGGCATACGTCAGATACCACTTAATTTGCTTGCTAATAATCTTCCTTTAAGATGTTGCTGTTGTGGCTCCTATTCATTAAAATATCCTTCTGTCTCTTCCCTGCATTTGTGAGCCTTACCCAGTTTCAAATACAGCCATGAATTTATGTCATTAGTAGAGCCCCAGTAAAGGCCCTGTTTAGCCCTTTGATTCTACTTTATAGCCCCTATTGTATATGCTTTTTTAACAAAGGTGGAGTGTTGTATACATTTGTACTATTTCAGCACATAGTACCAATAAAATTTTAAAAATTTAAAGTCAGCATATGTTTTTGATCACTTGTAATACTTTGTAATGGTGAAATCACAGTGAGATGCTTGCAGAGCTAGTTACAAGCTAAATTTTGTGCCTAATTTACCTTGAAAGTACATTAATCCTTGAGGGTTTTTCAGTATCTTTGACTGTAAGCCCAGTATAATGTAACAACCAGTAGTGCGCATTCCGCAAGGTTTTGCTGTCTGATGTAGAATCTGCGTGTATAACGTGTTTGCTTTAGTACATACCATTTTTTCAACAGTAAACTTCTTATGAAATAAAAAGGAAAATGTACTTGTTTAAATACAAAGTTGTTCAGAGCTTGCTGTGTTGTACTCTTTCTCCTATATGCTTTCCCCTTCTTAAATGCTGCCTCAAAGGCTTAACCAAGAACAAGTAGCTCCTCCTCCCGTCTCATTAAACATCGTCACTTCTGCTGCCACAATCCACCGGGCAGTGGACAGTGGGTATCCTGCAGGCTAGCAGATAAACCTGGAATTTCGTGCATATGACTTCAATGACAACCACAGAATCCAGCTTGTCTGATTCTCATTTTTAGGTACACCTGTCTTTTCTGGATATTAAGGCTAGGGAGATGATCGTGACCTGGTGCAAGTTTATAAGGTTTGCATTCTATTTTTTGCTTTTCCCATTGTTTCCCTTTGTGGCCGTGGATGTGTCCCTCCTGTGTTAACAAATTCCACAAGCGGCCCACTCCACGTGTCACTTGGATGTGCTTCATATCTTAAAAAGGGGCACTGCATACTTGTCATGATAATAGGATCGTTGAAAGATTGTTTAATCTTGAAATCATAATTTGCTCCATAAAATAATCTCGTTCTGGAGCTTTCTGACCTGAAATACTGACTCTGTGTTCATCCAGCCTCAAATAGGGACGAAGTCATTTTGCAAAGACAGGAAGCCACATAGTGCCTTGCAGGTGTGATACAAAACGAGTACCAAAGGTTTGATGATAAACAGAAGGTGGTGAGACAGCTCTGCCATACTACGCAGACTAATTCCTTTAGTTCTTGAGAAGGATTTAACTACCCCCTCCCAAACAAGCTGTGTGATGGCTGGTTGACCTGCCTGAGTCTTCTGTTAAACATCTGAAAGCAAACTCCCTTGGGGCTAGGCCTTCTCACTAACGCTCACACTCCGCAGCGTTCAAGACCCAAACAACAACTTCTGACTGGTTTGCTACCAGGAGGAAGTCTCATGCAGCAACACTGTGTGCCTGACAGCCTGAACACACCTTAGAACTTGGTCAGAGAGCATGGCTTTAAAAGATAAGGCAGAAGGCATAAAGGTAATTGCTGGCAACTGGAGAAAAGGCTAATGAGATCACGCAGTGTTAGACACCAGAAAAGTGGAATGGGAGACAGACGTTGTAAATACGCAAACACCTTTTATCCAGTTCGCATAGTCAGCCATGGGATACAAATCTGTGACCATGGTCTGTCAGCTCCGATCCTCACGGAAAATATTTGCCACACGTTTTCAGTAGATTGGACTGTTCTCTGCAACATGTCTTCAAAAATAAAAAGGAACGCTACATGAACAAAATAAATCCAAGGCTCTGGTTCTACCCTACGTGAATTTGTGTACAAGTAGATGTTAAAAGCCCCTTTTCTGAAAAATCAAGTATGCCTTGAGTTAGAAATAATCACGTGTGTTTAATGGCTGACTCCAGCAAGGAGTGAACGGCTAAACGCTGGGCAGCCCTAATGTTCTGTCGGTCACTTCTTGTTACTGCATGCCCTCACACAAGATATGCCGCTTATTTCGGCTTGTTCTGTATCAGTTCTGCACTGCTCTAAAACTGTGCTTGTGCTCTAAATCTGTCAAAAATAGAAAACTGTAACTTTGGTGCATATATTTTTTAAAGAACAAATGTGTCTGGTGTGATCAACCCATTCATTTTTATAAACCTGCGTGGGTCAGATAATCACCAGGCTGTGAATCAGCGGTAAAATACATAAAAAAGAGCAGGAGATTTTAACCATGTTCAAACATAAAAAGCATTTTCCCTCTGAGAAGTTTCCACAGATCTCATACTTTCCAAAACAGAACCTTAAACAGAGCCTCATGGAGTGCAGCAAGGGCAAGTGCCAAGTCGTGTGCCCGGGGAGGAGCAGCCCCCAGCACCAGGCCATCTGTGTAGACCAGCCTGGCAGAAAAAAGGCCGTGGGGTCCCGGTGGACACCACGCTGAACATGAGCCAGCACCGTGCCCTTGCCACAGAGCAGGGCAATGTATTGCCAGCACATGGAGGGACGTGATCTTTCCCCTCAGTTCAGCACAGGTGAGGCTGAATACGTTCCGTCACACAGGGCCAGGGCACAGAGTGAAACACAGGAGGCTCCCTCTGAGCATCAGGAAGCAATGCTTCGCTTCCAGGGAGGCAGAGCCGGGGTGCAGGTTGCCCAAGGAGGTTATGGAGCCTCCCTCCGTGGAGGTACTCAGAAGCCATGGTGCTGGGAGCCTGCCCGAGGTGGCCCTGCCTGAGCTGGGTGACCAGATGGCCTCCAGAGGTCCCTTCCGTCCCCAGCCAGTCCGTGGGTCTGTGACAGTCGCTTAGCTATCAGAATAGCGCTTACTGAGGATTAGTGGGAACTAGAGGCACCGAGGCAGTGACTCCATGCATCCACCAGATGGCGGAAACCAGCTGAGGCCCTGGCAATCGCAAACTGACCGGCCATGAAAACAGCATCTGCAGGGGCCGTGTACACCGTGCGACAAGAACTGGGAAACCCTACTCTCTAAAAGTCACTGTTAAGACACTGAAAGACTGCTCTGATTTTAAAATGATCATCTCGGTACAAGGAGAAGGCTTGAGTGGGATGAATAAGGAAGAAGAAAAACCATCTACTCATTATGAAAGATTAATCTAAGCTTGTTTATGAACACCACTAAGCAGACTTCCACTAAAGCACATCTCAATAAAAATACCTGATTGAACTTAAAACTAATATTTAGCAGAGCTATTGAAGATTAAAAGGAAAGTTATTTCAAGTCTGCATTTGAAAACCAGAAATCTTGTCAGTGTCCTAGGGAATTAGGTATTTATTTGTCAAGGCTTCCCAGTGCCATAGCTCTTACTCATAGTTCTTACTATTTTTTGGGTCCTTGGTGTTTCTGGATCTGCATGTGTCCCTTCACTATACTGTACTATATGCATCTTCATAGATCTGTGCGTCATATTTCCTTCCTAGAAACACCTGTCCCTCTGAAATCCGTCAGGGTCTCAGCTCAGCATTCCCCCTTCATGCACTCTCCTTCCACGCTATCCTAAAGCGTGGAAGGGGCTGCCACTTTTTGTCACAGACAACTGGAGCTAAGGTGCACTTGACTACATGACGTGCTAGCAGGCAGAGCAGTTACCAAGGACATCTCAGGCAGATTCACTGCCCCTGCTGGAGGTGCTCTGAGCCCGTTCCTGTCATTAGATGACAATCACAAGTAGCACACCCCAAAGAATATCCTGGCTACCAGAAAACAAGAGCCTGCTCCCTCCTTCTGGTTGAATTAATCCTGAAAAAATCTTTTTGAGTGCCAAATTTTCATAGCATAGACAACACTCTACTTCACTGTCCCAAACTCTGTGGTGACTTTATGGGCTTAACCCTTCTTGCCAGACTCCTGCTGCATGCCAAGGACCTGACCTGAGTACCACCAGCCAACAAAGACTTTTCCTCTCCAAACTTCTAGCTCCACCCAGCCAATGCTGCTTCAGTGGAGGCAGGCTCGTACTTCCTCGCTGGGCACAATAAAGAACGTGCTGTTGGGTAATTAAGCAACTGATAAGGCTTCCCAGTGGCACCGCTATAATTTTTTCCCAGACTCCTGAGTAAAGCTCTTTTCTGATTGTTCTTCGTTCAAACCAGGTCAAGGTAAAAGGCAAATAAAATAATTTGTACACAACTCTTAACAGACAATACTGCTAAACAGGCAACCACACTGGAAACCTACACATCCTAAGATGAAAGTGGAAAAGTTCCTTTTTTCCTCTGTCTAATTTGTTATGTTTTTATTTTTATTAAATGTGACCATGAGGATACTGGTATCTGTATGTATCACAACTGAAGCTGCATGTTGGAAAGAAAATGTCTCAGCAGACCATGGCAGCTTGAGAGCCAATCTCCCCTCCAAAATCCTCAGTTGGACATGACAGCCTGGTTTCACAGTGAAAGGCTAAACTGATTTAATTCAGGGGACAGCTGTGCAGTAGATTCCTCTACAATTAAATATATAGTGTTTTACTTTCTACTTAGCTAAATGCATACACTTGTTTTTCTGTTCAAGTTTAATGTTTTGTACCTAGCTTAACCCAACAAGGGGTAGAGTTCTCACTCTGTTGAGACTCTGCAGTTTCAGTAGTGAAGAATCTCTATAACCAAGATTTGTGTTTAATTTTACTCTATACATAAATAGGCAAACATGCTTACATAGCATGAAGTTCCTCTTCACAATTAGCTGCTTTGTAATGACAAGAGGTTGCTGCTGATTAATGGCCACCAGTTCTCATCCAAGGACTCTTTAAAATAGAGTCCTGTTACTCTCCTATTACTAGGACACTTTAAGGTGAGGCAGATGTGATCTGAATCCCCCAGGCAAAGAACTTTTCCATACATCCAGATGAATGCTTCAGCAAACCCTTGGTTTTAAAAACTGGTTAAGACCTTGCCTTGAGAACAAGATGCTTTGTTCAAAAATGAACAAAGAAGCACTGCTGTAGCTCCTAATAGCTAGATTTATAGCAAACCAGTGCTCTGTTACTTCCAGTTGATTATAAAAGGCTTCCCACTCAAAAGTGATAGCTTGGGCTTTTCAGCACTTACCCACATGGAAAGAGCTTAAGATTCCTTTCCAGATTCCTCCTAAAAGCTGCAATATCTCCTTTTAGGTGTTTACCTCCCTTTCAAAAGGTTTCCTCTTGCCTAACTCTCTTTTCTAGACAAGAGGATATTTAACTGTCAAAGCACTCAACCACTTTCATCAACCAGTACAATGAACTACCCAAGATCATTCTCCTTTCTGACTCTGCTCACAAGAGAAAGGACACAGAAGTAGGGAGAAAAGAAAACTCACTGTATTACCCAAATCGGCTACTGATTTTGCCCAGGTCTACGTTACAGAACACATGCCATTAGAACCCTATCTACAAAATGAGTTCCAGAACATATGATTTACATCAAGGTAGTACAGGATGTTTGTCAAGCACTCTGTCAATTCACCTCAGCTCACCTATACCAGAGACTCACACCACAGAAACTACCTCAGCTCTTAAATGAGTAGGGGTTTCATGGGGATATAGACTGAGAGAGGTTTATTATTATTTTTTTTTCTTGTCAGGTGTCCAATGTGCAGTGTTAAAAAATGGGAAACTCTCTGTGACTACAGCATGTATCGCTATCATAGAATCACAGAATCATTAAGGTTGGAAAAGACCTTCCGGATCATCTGGTCCAACCATGACCCTACCACCAATGTCACACACTAAACCATGTCCCTAAGCACCAGGTCCAACCTTCCTTAAACACCCCCAGGGATGGTGACGCCACCACCTCCCTGGGCAACCCGTCCCAATGCCTGACTCCTCTTTCTGAGAAGAAATGTCTCCTAATTTCCAACCTGAACCTCCCCTGGTGCAACTTGAGGCCATTCCCTCTAGTCCTATCGCTAGTTACCTGTGAGCAGAGGCCGACCCCCAGCTCCCCACACCTTCCTTTCAGGTAGTTGCAGAGAGCAATAAGGTCTGTCCTGAGCCTCCTCTTCTCCAGACTGAACTGAGCCCCAGTTCCCTCAGCTGCTCCTCACAGGACTTGTGTTCCAGGCCCTTCACCAGCTTCGTAGCCCTTCTCTGGACACATTCCAGAGCCTCGATGTCTTTCTTGTAGTGAGGGGCCCAAAGCTGAACCCAGTACTCGAGGTGCGGCCTCACCAGAGCAGAGTACAGGGTACCATCACCTCCCCGCCCCGCGGGTTGACCTGGCCGCCCGCCGCACCTCCCTCTCGGGGCGGGACGGGCGCGGCGGTGCCTTGGCGCCTGCGCGCCGGGCGGGGCGCTCAGTGCCGGAGGGGGCGGACAAGATGGCGGAGGCCGGCGGCGGCCCGGACCGCGCCGCCCGCGATGGGTGCCCGCCGGCCGGCTGGGAGCGGAGCGGCAGCGCCGGGGGGAGCCCCACGGAGCCGCCCCCCTCTCCTCCTCATTCCCCTCCGGCAGCGGCCGCGGAGGCGAAGGCGCTGAGCGCGGCGGAGTACGCGCGGCGGGTGCACCAGTGGCTGTGGGACTCGTACTGCGGCTACCTCAGCTGGCACAGCGGGCTGCCCGCGCTCCTCGCCGCCTCCGCCGCGGGCACCGCCGCCCCGCAGCCCCCTGCCTCCGCCGCCCCGGGGGGGGCCGCCGCCGCCGCCTACTACAGCCCCTTCTACCTCCTGGCCCCCGCCGCCCCCGCCTGGCCGCAGGCAGCGGGAGGCAGGCCCGGCCCTCCGCCCCGGGCTGCCCCCGGCACCGGCACGGCCCCCAGGGAGCCGGCGGGGAGGCCGGCAGGTGAGGGGGGGGGGGGGGGGGGGGGGGGCCGCCCCTTCGTGCTCGGGTTCCCCGTCGGGAAGGAGGCCGGGGGAGTCGTGAGGTGACGGGGGGTCTTTGTAGCTGTGTGCGAAGCAGCTGGCTTTTCAAGCTTGAGTGATGCGGGCTTAGCTAACGTTAGCGGCTTGTTTGAGCGGGGTCTTTGTGCTCAGATGGGATTTTTTACTTCTCTGCTTCAGCGTCATTAGATAGGTGCATGCGCTCCAGAGGCCAGCGGCAGGGCGTGGGGTGGCCGGCAGCCCGCGGCGGCTGGACGTGGTCGAGGAGCGCGTGGAGCTCTGCTGCTGCTGCTGCTGCTGCTGCTGCTGGCGCTCCTGCGGGGTACAGCACCGCGCTGGTCGGTCCCGGAGGAGCTGCGCAGCACGCAGGTGTTTCCTCGCCAGCCGGGGAGCATCCAGCGACGATCCAGGGGTGTTTTGCGTTACCTTGAGTAATGGTGAAAAGCCATCAAGTAACGACCGCCGAAGGGCTTTGGAGAAAAGGCAGATCGCCTCTCTGCGGGGCAAAGTGCAGCTTTACCGAGATGCTGCAACGTTTTTGTAAGCTCGTTGTCTGGGCAGGAGAGGAGAGCACTTTCATTTGCATTTCCTCCCTGTTAAAGGGAAGGGAGTCTAGCTTTTAAACTTGTTTTTTATTTAAACAAGGATGTAGCGCAAAGTAGTATTTTCTTTAATGGCACTCTGATTTGCAACTATAGATTGCTTGTGAACAGATGTTGCCAGTCATTGGAGAGGACATTGATATGGGCAGTCCAGCCTGAAACAGTTCTTGCTATTTTACACTGTTCTTCAGCAACGAATTCTGTATGCTGAAGGCGTTTTGAGGCACGAATAGCACTTTATGCTGCTGAGCAGAGCTATTGTGAATGCTAAATATTGTTGCAGCACCCGGCCTTCCTAGGAGCAGTCTCTGTGTGATACAGCGATAACCATACAACTGCACAGACTGTTGTGCTGGTGCCCTGGCTCCAGGTTGCAAACGGATGATGTATCTGGAACAGCTAAAGCGATTACATCTCCTTTTCTGCTGCAGATTATTGTCCCCGCAGCAGGCTTGGCAGGACTGGACACGTTTCCATCCCGGTGCCCCTGTAGGTGACAGCCCAGCATGCTTACGTAAGCTGGAATATGTGACAGCTTCTGCTAGTGTTGCAGATCTTAAATGGGGCTGCCAAAAAGTGGAGCTGATGACTGCCTCTTCCAGCTCCGTCTGCCCGCAGATGAGTGTCAGAACACCCGTATTAATTGCACTCTGGGCAGTAGCAAGCTTTGTTTGGATTGTAATCACAATTTAAGACGCTTTGTCCCCTTGCCCCTCCCTGCCCTACTGTAGGAGATTACTGCTCTTACGCTGGGAACAGCAGAACAAAAAGCGTGCTGGAGCCTCGGCTGCCCTGTCACGCTGTCTGCTTGACTAGTGTGACCCCCCCTTAACGACGAGCTTAATACAAGGTTGCTGTGGTGGACATATGCCAGAGTTGAGGGCTGCCGAGGTTTCTCAACATCATGGAGTTTGATAGGGTTTGAGTACTTCTTCCATGCCCCAAACACTCAGCTTCATTCTCATTCGGCTGTTGAGTCTGGTACCTTGATGGACCTGGGTGTGCTTTGACAATGAGAAGTGGATCTCTTTTAGCATTGTTTACGTGAGTAAATCACTATTCGACAGCATCAATGCAGAATTACCAGAATGGTAACTACTGGAATTTGGGAGGTACCAAATGGTGGATGGGTTCAGGTGAACTTATTTTTTTTTAATTATTTAATGAGTGCAACAGTGCTCTTTGGAAACTTGTGAAGGTAAACCTTGTTTCCTTTGCTTTAGCTGTCTGAGGTGGTGGTAGCAGCAAAAGTTTGTAACTGAATACTCATTTTGCCCCTGCCTGCCTTTGGCCAATTACACCAAGAAATGGGTTATATTTTCTGGGTGATTGTAGGGCAGCTGTTGTGTTTTGTTCTAATAAGCAGTCTGTAGGAATGTTTATGGTCAGGTGTGATTAATACTGTAATTGGCTCCTGTTCCTGGGTCCGACGTGAGACAAAACAGGCTGCGTTTTTCTTTGAGAGCTGGTACTTGGTACAGGCCAGAGGCTTGCTAAGTGGTTATATGAATCTTTCTTAGATCTGAACTCTCAGATTTACTGAAATTAGTTCTATGTGAGGCTCTCTTAAACAAAAGAATGCAAAAATTGATACATCTTCAGTCTGCTTCAGCTTTTTAGAGGGGTGGGATTTTGCTGGTAATCCTCGTTATAAGGGGACTCTGAGTTCTGAAAGAGCTTGATTTAATTTCAGAAGGCTCTCTTAAATAATTCAGATAATTTCTGATTGATAGATTTCGTAGATGTTCTTGATGTGAGCCAAGATGAAAATCTTGGCATAGTGAGATTCAGCCAACAGGCAATAAACTCTTCATTTAGAGCAGTCCAATCTGGGTCACGTTAACTGTTTCTCTTACAGGTCGGGAGTTCATTATCCCTTCACTGGCCCACAGGTTCATAGCAGAGATGGTGGATTTCTTTATTCTGTTCTTTATCAAGGCGACCATTGTTTTAAGTATTATGCACCTCAGTGGGATAAAGTAAGTAGAACAACCTTGTTACACACAGCCTTAAGCTCTTGGAGGTGTCGTGGTATGGTTGGCACTTTGCAACGGGCAAAAGCTGAGGAAAAAGCACCGCTAGGTTAACTTCTTAAATACTGTCTGGGTGGGGGGGGGGGGCGCGAAGAGAATTTGTACTAGTTTATTTTCATAGGCTCACAAGCTCCTTTATTAGGGATAGATTACACTTGTAGTCTTGGTTTTTGAGGGAATGAGCAAGATATTTTAAGCCCTTTAAAAATGTCAGAGAAAAACTATTGGTGAAAAGTGTTCTTTTAAATGCTTCTAAACATTATTTCAGATCATGCAAGTCAAATATGTATCTACTTTTCAAAGGCAGCAAAGTTGCTAGGCATGATACCATGCTGTAGTTGTAGTCCAACATAAGTTGGATTTCTTTAATAAAAAAGAAATGAATGATTAAGCATCATGTGCATCAGCTATATGCTAGGCTGAAAGTCCTCGTGCTTACCTCAGAGACTATCTGCCTCTTTAACAGTAGATTTCTTATCACATAGCTCCCTTCGTTCCTCCACTTTGGTTGGTGTAAATCAAATATTTGAGTCTGGTTAGGAGATCAGAGCTTGGAGTACAAGTACAATTACATTTCTGGATCCAAGTTTTCTGCTAAAAGAGTTTCTCCTCACTGTTGACGGAATGCAAACTGATAATGTACAGAAAACATCTTGCACCTAGGTTAAACTGATGCTTGAAGGGCGTGTGGAAGAGGGTTAAATCCCAAGCAATCAGTATGTCAGTGTAAGTTATTAGTGTTTATTGTTCAAATAAACTGCTAAACTCTCAGTGCTATTCAGCTGCCAAAATCTCCAACTCCTACCTGACAGCTTGTATTTCTGGTTTGGTTTTAGTAGGCTGAAAATGATGCAAAATGAAGTCCTGGGAAGTTGGAGAACTGTGGGCACTGCTTCTGCAAAGTAGTGGAGGTGATGGAAAGAGAAGGCATCTCTTACTTTCTGAATTAATTTATAATATGTTCAATACTACGACTTCAGCAACCTCTTTGCTCTTGCTAATAAGTAACTTCAGGAAAATGTTCTTTTTTTTCCTCCCTCTTGGTGAGATGTTTGCTGGAGGTGAGGCTGAGGAGTTCTCAGGAAAAAGTACATCCTCACGGGCAAAAATAAAAATAGGGAAATGCAGGTTGTGACATGCTGTCATTTTCTCAGTCCCCTACCTTTTTTGATCCTGAAGTCTGACTAAAGAGGAGAGCAAGTAGTGCAGATACAGACTGTTCTGCAGTGGGACTGCACTTCTCTGTGTAAGTGGTAATTCTCACCCAGATGATCAGCAGTAGGTGACGAGTCCTTGTCTAACTCTGCATCGGGAGCGTGTCCATGCCACTACTGGGTGATAATGTTAAATCTGTAGGGTCGTGAAAATACACAGTTGACTCCAAATGGATGCTTCGCATAGATTTGTTAGGGCAAATAGCTGAAGGCTGCAATTGCTTAAGTTGAAAACTTCCAGTTGTCCATCAGCGTGCCTGCATCTAGGAGCGCACGGTGAAAGCTGTAGAGACTGGAGAGTGACAAATCATTCCTGGTCACGCAAAGGGAGATAAGGCTCCTTTGCTTTCCTGGAGTGGCTTGCAAATTTTCCCAGGCATTTATGAGTGCTTTTATTTTTTTTCCTCCCCATAATGAAGTGACTTGCATCCATTCCATTTGTGCAGAATTAGGTGATTGCAGAATCCTTTGTGTACCTCTCAAGAAGTGTGAGAATTTTCAGAACAATTCTGCAGCTTGCTACATAGCACACCGTATCGCAAAAGTGGTAACAAAGAATGACTTTTTTCTTAAGAAAAAGATGAAACAAACTCAGCAGAAACTTGGAAGGAAACCTAGTGTTTGGGATTTAAATGGCTTCCTTAGTATCAAGAAGTTGAGGAGCTTTTTAATACCAGAACTAAAGGAGTGAATTCTAGTATTAAACACCAGAACTGGGAGCAGGGTCAAATAAGTTCAGTCTTTTGTTGTGTTTTCCCCTAAAGTTGTCTTATTTTGAACAGGGACATCTCTAAATTTGCTATGCATTACATAATAGAAGAAATAGATGAGGATACATCCATGGAAGACTTGCAGAAAATGATGGTAGTAGCTCTCATCTACAGGTTATTAGTCTGCTTCTATGAGGTAATTACTCATAAATATTAACTTCTGTAATTAACAGTTGTGAGTTCTTGAATAAATTAAAAAAATTAATTCTATTATCATTGGCCAATGAAGTAAATCCACTTTAAAATCCTCTTTATTTTGGGTTACGTGAAGCTGTGTAACTTTCATGTAGTGAAACGTGATGAAGACCAAGCTTGCAAAACTGATCAACAGCACTGTGCTGTGTGGAATCGAACAAACTTTTCTTTTGCAGATAATCTGTATTTGGGGAGCGGGAGGAGCCACCCCAGGGAAATTCTTACTTGGACTGCGAGTTGTGACGTGTGATACATCTGTACTCGTTGCTCCCAGCCGTGTGCTAGTCATTCCTTCCTCAAATGTCAGCATGACAACGTAAGTGTGCTTAGCCTATGCTGCTTTCAGGGTAATGTTGCGGAAAGCACCCGATTTAAGAAGGAAATGCCCGTTTTATTATTGGCTTCTGCAGTAACTAGACTGAGTAATTCTTAAATCACAAAATCTGAGAACTTTTTTGGCAATCACGAATATTCTCCAAGTTAGGTGGTAAAACAATCTCTTCTAAATTCTGGATTATTTTTTTAATGCTATACAAAAACTGAGGCACTAAACTGAAGGCTGGCTAACTAGTCATCTAAGCAGAAAAGTCAAAATAAGGCAACAAATGTTTTATTTTCATTTCAGGTCTACAATAAGAGCTTTGATCAAGAATTTTTCTATTGCTTCCTTTTTTCCTGCATTCATTACACTGCTGTTTTTTCAGCACAACAGAACAGCCTATGATATTGTAGCAGGAACTATTGTGGTAAGAAGAAATGGGATCAGATGATGCTAGAAGAAGATGGATTTCCAGACTGTTTTTTTGAGCACCACCCCGAAAAGAAACAAAGACCTACCCCAAAACTGAAATTGAGATGACCATCAGAATCTTTTGCCCAAATTAAAGCAGAATGATTCAGAAGATAAAGGAAATGGGTTGCTCCAGTATGGTGCCAGCAGCTACCTTCAAAGTATTGGAGTTTTCACAAATGCCAAAGAAGTTTGAGAGAAACTATACTCCTTAAATCTGAAGTATTAAGCTTAGATTGACAGGGAAGTAAACAGCTGTACTGCTGACTGCAGCAAGGTGCTGTTCTGTTTGTCAGTCTAGGGAAAGCAGATACAGAGAAATATTCCACCTCAAAAGAAATGTTCCTACAGTTTTAGGTGTTGGCAGGTAACTAGAAAATGTTGTTTTCCAAGCAGTTGCCCGAGTTGTATCACAAACTGTCTGAGGGGAAGGGAACTGCAGTATTAGACAGTAAGGCAAATCATGTTAATTAAATTGCCAGATGTGCAGTGTTTCTTACTTCACAGAGCACATTTCCTCACCTCTTAAAAGTATTTTATCTGACCATTGATGTGACAAGTTTTTTTTTTTGCATGATTATTGTAAGCATTGTCATTATTTCATGTGTCAAAGCTAATGAAGAGGTGAAACAGTAGCTGCTTTTTCTTTGGGAAGGCTATGTTACACTGCAGTGTTAGTGACTTGGCATGTATATAATTTTGGAGCTCTGAACACTACCACATCATCTGCTTCTGGTTGGAATGAAAGCACTCATCTCTTTCTTGCATATAATAATACCAAGCGAAACAATGGAATGAGTTTCAGGAGCATGCAGAAAATAACTGAAATGCGTGTCACGGGTATAAATCCACAGGAGTACAAATACTGGTTATGTTCACTTTATATTCTGGCTAATTGTTTGTATATTCAGAATAACAACTACTGAATAAAAAAAGCCTAATATTTTGCATGATTACATAGCTCTGGTAATTTGTTCTGATGTCATTTAGTATCTTGGAAAGGACTATATACCACAATGTTGACATTTTACTCCTATTTTAGTAAGAGTTAGTTCTTCCAATGCCCAGTTTTTGTCTGTTCCTCCGAGGCTGTTCTTCGTATTGGCTCTTACCATGCCTTCAGTCTTGGGTGGTAGAATTATTTTTATGGATTCTTGTTTCTATCTCTTCAGGTGAAATAAACTTTAAAAATGCAGAATATTAATGTTTCTGAGTTAACAAATGGTATTCTTGTGTTTATTAAGGTAACTTTTTCTGCCTCTGGGTAATGTTTTTCTGGGTAATGTTTTTGTGGGTGTGTGTTGCCTACTCACACTCTCAGTATGAATGCCAAAGGAAGTTTTAGTCCCCTTCCTGGAGTGGTGACATAGAAACTGGGCTTTAAGATGGGCCTGGGGAGCAAAACAGTTGCGTAGAGGTTATTGCTAATGCTTCAGGTTTTAAGGGACAGTATCGCCCTACCCTGTTAGAAAACGCTACCCCTCCTGTAGCAGGTAAAGAAAAACTTGAAAGAAAAAACACCAGACTTGTTCAGGGAAAGGTGTATACAGTGTACTGTTGTAAATTTGAACTTTTAGTTTGACTCACGTATGTTCCCTTGAAAAGACCCCCTTTTTCTAATGGTAGGCTGAGTATGTAGTAGGGAAGAGTGTGGCACTTCTCAGATTTAGACATAAGGAAATACCTAATTGCCTGTTACTCTTCCACAGCTTCTTCGGGGTAAGAGGTGACCACCTGAATAGTAGCTTATAGGTATGGTTTTAAATCCCAGTTGCTAAACGTCTTCTACGCATAGAAATACTGATTTGAGTTCCATGCATTCTGTAAGACTCCCAGAAGTGAAAGTTTGTCTTCCTGTCAAGTCTAGTGGGGGGTTAGAAAAGTACCTTATTTCGTAACACTGGCAGCTGTAGAAATACAAAGCAGCATTAGGGGAAGATGCTTAAAGCTTATGCAACTATTCTAAGGCTTTTCTCCCTTCGTGCTACAAGACAGAAGGGGACCTTTCAGTTCTAGCTGCAGCAAGTGATAGGATCTCAACCACAAACCGTGTGCTGTGGTTTACTGGAAGTTCAGCTGTAGTCCTCAAACAAACATGAGCATTCTCTCTCCTTTCACTAGAATGTCTGTTCTCTAAGAAGCTTTTCTCACTCCTATACACATGCAGAAAACATGTTATCCATTTACAATTAGGTATGCTTCATCTTTTCCAATTAGAATGCTGGTGAATGTTCGTAAGATCACTTTTTTGTGTGGTTGTGAGAAACTCTAAAAGTTATCTGCAACCATTGTAGCTACGCAGCTGTCAGATGTGGGGCTTTATGCAAGTCTACCCCAAAACTCTTTACATCGAGACAGTTTAAGATGAGTGCCAAGGTCCCTGTCAAAAAGCAGAGGTTGCAGAAAGCGCGTACTACCACTCAACTCAGGCTGTGTGCATTGGTTTGTGCAGTTCTAACTCCAGCTGCCTTCATGTGGAATTACAACTGCCAGACAATATTTTATAGTTTTTATTGATGGCATTTATCCCAGGGTTTAACATGTTAATTATACTGTAATAAACATGGCTTTAATATTAAACTTTTCCTTATTATCCAAAGTCACCACAGTCCATTTCAGTAAATATAAAAATATATACTTAATACTTTGTACAATACTGGTTTTTGGTCCAAACAAAAATGGATCAGAAAAGCCAATAAACTTACTTTAAGAATTCCCAATTTTAAAGATTTTCTAAATGGATTTAGGCAACTTTGAATAATGGGATTTACATAAAATCTGAGACAATACTAAACAAAAATGGCCGTAACACACAAAATTAAAATTTCAATTTCACAGATCTGTTATGCCAAAAAAGTACATAGAGAAACAAAACTTATTTACACGTTTCAATAATAAAATAACAAAGGTGAGATGTGATAAAGGGCTGTAAGAATGAAAATATAGAAATAGCATATATAGTTATTAAATGGAGAACTACAGATCTAACAAGTCCTTAGCATGGATCATTCTTAATTCAGTCTTTCTCTATCAGAAAATTTTAGTGCACAATACACCCAAACTCACTCACTTCACACATACACCAGCACAAACTCAGCATAGAAATCATTCATTAAAACATTCTCTACTCTATACAGAATCCCTCACTGGTATAATTACAATTTTGAGGCGTCAGTAAACGCGGATGAGCGCACATAGTGGTGCAGATGAAGAGGTATTGTACAAGCCATTCGCTGTGCAGGCTATACTCATGTCTATAGCCGGACCATGCCGAGTCCGTGAAAGAGAACTTGCCGGATTCTAAAATAGTTTCGCTTGAGAAGGGCTCTGTTGCCAACTCTACTCATTACAAAAGAACTAAATGAGGGAGGGTAGGAAGGGGCAGCAGAGCTTTACACTCCTTTAGGCAGATCTGACTTCAGCTATCCCAGCATGAGGTATGATCCCAACAACTGAACAATGCAGGGTAGCAGCTGCTTTGAAAGTTGCTTTATGTACGAGCCGATTATTTTCTACGTCTAACTGCAGTCTTTATCTTCCGACCAGAAACCGAAGATCCAGAGGCAGAGAAAATATTTTTTCCATTAGTCCTATCAAAAGAAATTAGTAGTTCAGAGTTTAGGACAGTGTAGCTGAAAATTCAGTAGCAGCACTGAGTAGATATTCCAGAACAACTGTTCTATCGTCTGGCTCTCTAGTTAGCAGCTGGCAACAAACAGCATATGACGAACAGGAGGAGAGTTCCAGAAACCAAAAGCAATTAAATCTCTCTTATTCAGCAGGTAAGTAGCAGCATAATGGCTAAATACGGATTCTATTTTTCAAGAACAAGAAAATTGCACATACGTTGATGCGTGATATTTCTGAGAACTAGTCTCCTTTACAACTACCGTCGCTTAGTTAGCCAGTCACGCTAATACATCAAGGAAGGATCCCAAATTTACACCAAATTCCAAGGTTCATCTGAATACCTCACGATTTAACAGCAGTAGAGGCTGCACACAGTCAGTCCACCGATATTACCCAAAGCTCAAGCGAAATTCTGATATGGTCTCTTACCCCACTGTAAAGGCTGGAGGCTGGCTGAATGAAAATCCGGAAGAGCCAGAAGGCTGTGCCGATGCTGTTGGTGCAGTAGGATTTGCACCAAAAGTGAATACTCCTGGGTTATTTGGAAAATTGAAATTAGAGGTGTTACTTCCAAACTGGAACACAGGACCTGGGAAGGTGGGGTGGAAGCAGAAGAGAACAAGAAAGTTGTAATTCGAGTTCATCCTTTCCATCCTCGCATTCCTCCCCCTGTATCTAAGAAATGTTTCTTAAAGCTCACTCAAGATGACAAAGTTCGGGGTGGGAGGGAGGTTTACCAGAAATGCTAGATTACAACGGGAACAATGCTTAGAAAAAATCATTCACCTCAGCAGAGAATCATAACAGGATTCTTAACTAACATTGCTAGGACACCGCTAATGAATTGCTAGCTAATTTCTGCACCTCCATTAGGTTTATACCTATGTACACTGAAGTTTATTAACGAAGCCTTAAGTAGCAGCACTGAATCACGTAGATTTGCTATTTAAACAAACTGCTGTGTTAATGTCACAAATCTGGGAGACACAGCACCTAATCTTAAAAAAAATCCTATCAAAGTAACAGACAAAACATGGGGATCTTTATCTTTAACCTCATACTTAAAATAATAATAGAGTAACACGTGCCAACTTATTACTGGTAAGTACAAATGTAGGTTACTAATGGAGGCTATTTTGTAAAACAGAGGAACGAGGCTTTTTCTCTTTCTGTGCCTGATGTCATGCTATCTAATATGTCTATTCTGGCAGTCTGGTGGTAGTTTATTTTCTTATTTTCAATAATTCCTAGTGGGGAACAACACCTTCTTACACTTAAAGTATAAGGATCATTCCCCCCAATATGTATTTCATATTTCATTAGTAAAAAGAACTTTAAATAAAGCCTAAACCCACATGTGCTTAAGACTAATTCTGGCAACATATCTCACACAAGCAAGCCCCCGATCCAAGTCACCAAAGCCTGTTAACAAAGCCAAAAAAATAAGAACTTCTCTGTAGCAAATCCAAAAATAACCAGTTTGCAGTGCTTCTGCCATTCTGGTTTGTACAACCTTGTCAGTGAAAACTGCATGTTTCAGCGCTTCATTTTATTCGCTATTTTTTGTCAAGAAAATAAAAGCCAATAATTAGTGGTGGGGTTGCAACCTCCGCATTTGCTCAGTCTCGTGTGGGACTTACGGTGAAGCTGGCACACCTACAGCACATCTTCGACGGTCAGGAATGAGATGCAAATTACTCAGCCCTGTGCCCGTTATTTTTACGGAGGTTAATTCTTACAGCTAAGCACACACAGAAGGCAGAAGTCTTCTTACTCCACAGCTAAGATGCACTTCATGGAAACAAACAAACAAACAAACGACTCTGAGACCAAAAAAGTTAGAGAATGGTCAGCACTCACCAGCGCTGGAGGTACCAGAGCCAAAACCTGGCTGTTGGCTCGCTTGCTGTCCGAACACAGGGGGCTGAGTACTGCTCGTCACAGAGCCGAAGGCAGGAGGAGCAGGCTGAGAGCCCGCTGAAAACAATGTTGTCGACAGCGATCCAAAACTCGGAGTGTTTGGCTGGCTGGACCCCTGGCTCTGGCCAAATGCTGGTGGCTGACTGGCACCAAATGCTGGGCCAGCAGCAGGTGCTGAAGACCCAGAGCCAAACACAAACGAAGAGGACAACCCTCAGGGAACAGAAGAGAAATTTCAGTATATGCAGGGCTTTTTTTGTTTGTTTGTTTGTTTTTGTTACAGAATGACTCTAAGCATCACATTTTCCTGGTCTGGTAAAGGAATACTTCAAATATTTGCGATAGATCTTAATGTTTACAGCTAAGTACGTAAAACAACAAATACTACCTCAGTCATATCTGGACTTGCTGCTTTTCACGTTACTTACGAGAACAGGTGCATGTTAACAACAGTCGGACAATATTCATCTCAAACACATTGGCTGTCTAGGCTCAAATTACTGTCTTAGCCATTCATGTTCTAGAAACAAACTCCCACAAACAGTACATGTTAATTTATATTTACTAAGAGCTGTATATATCACTTATAAAGAATATATATACATAGAACATTAAAATACATAAATTAGCATATAAAATACATATATAAAGGTTCAAAATACAGCTCCTCATCTATTTGGAGCCGTATTTTCATTCTAGTCACCAACTGCGCCCCTTCCCTGTCCAAGTGTTTACCATTATCAATTCTGGAGGCCAAATCGTGCTTGCAGGAATCTGACTATCATGAAAAACTCAGTTTAGTAGAGCAATTCTGTCCCTTCCTATAGCAGATAACAAGCTCATTCAATTAGCTGTTTTGGTTCTTCAAGGCCAGCAGAAATAATGAAACGAAGATACATGACTGAACAGTGACTTTGAACATACAGCACATCTGCTAAGCAAAAAGGCACATTTTAAACAGCATTATTAATTGGAATGTAATTTAAGCAGCCATCAGGCAAAGGAAAATACCATCTACTGTGCTGTAACTTGGAATGGCTGGCTGTTTTTCTTTCCAAGAAGAAAAACATAAATGGTAGCAGTTAATACAGACATGAAGGCTTCTGCATTGGAACAAAAAAATATTTTCTGATGATTTTTGAAAGATGGCTTAATGTGCAGGTTAAGTTGATCTGCTTATGGCTGTAATTTAGGATTGCTCTCTCTCTGAATGTGATATACAAAAAAGAACGTACATTTAATTTCCATGAATGACAACATTAGATCAAAATAGAACTGAACCTGTAAGGAAGATACTACATCTATCTCCAACAATTGCTAAGCTAGCAGGAATACCCATTATTTAGCAGCTTTAGTCCAGCGTTACACTGCTAAATTCATGCTGGACTTCAGTGGGAGTAATGCATTTAGAACATGAAGAAACTTTAGATTCTCTATTCTGTCTTCAGTGACTTGGCAGACACCTGAAACACTTGCTATTATGCTCATTAGAAGCCACTCCTTAGAAAGTAGCAATTGTGTGTACAGATACTATGTTTATAAGTACTTACAAAGGACAGACATGGCAAAGCTTGATGTTATTTACAACACATGATTTAGGTATGGGAGGGAAAAATTAGGGAAGCTGTAAAATTAAGTGACTTCTAACCTTAAACACTGGACCGATACTGAGAAGAGGGAAACTATCTTTCTCATGGGGAAAAGTACCCAAATAAATTAAAATCCAGTAAAGGGCTGTCCATCGCACAGAACAATACCAGTTCATTTCTAACCTGTATTTCCCAGACCATCTGTGAAAATCTGAGCCCCAAGTGTTAACGTTTTTCCCTGGTCCACTATCTAATGGCAAAAATGAGAAAAACATCTTTTTAAATGTACCTGTTGAACTTGACGTGGTTGTGGCTCCAAAGGTAAATCCAGGATTTGCTGCATTGCTACTGCTGCCTCCTGAACCGAAGACAAACGGAGCAACGGCTACACCAGTGCTGGAAGATGTGGTTGCTGGTTTGTTTTCTTGGGAGAAGCCAAACGACTGAGACGTCGTAGATTCTGCAGAATTGCCAAACGTGGAGCTGCTCACAGTGTTGCTGGCTTGTCCAAACACAAAGGGAGCAGGGACCGGCGTAGGGTTTGAGGAAGAGCTGACACTGCCGAACACACTGCTGCTGTTGGCTGAAGTGGTGGGTATGGCCGTGCTGGAGGAACCAGAGCTCAAAAAGCTGAAGGATGGTTTTGGTGCTCCTTGATCTGAGAGGAAGAACCCAACATGAGCCACTGCAAAATGCCAAAGGAAGTACAGCAGACTCCGTTTCAATCACTGTACAAACAGCAATCCTGAATGACACCTCAGTTACTCTCCAGGTACTGGTGATTCCGTCAGATCCAGATTTAATATGCTGATTGCTGCCATCCACAATTAAAGGAGTGGAAGAATTGTGACGAACAAGCCTCTGCAGTCCAGAGGCTTTACTGGTCACAAACACCAAGAGTTGGCTGTAATTATCTGAACCAGTGTTAGCCAGTACCTCTGAACTCTTCAAACAAAAATACCTTTCAGGTGCTCTTACAAGAACAACATCAATTCCCTGCAACAGTTCTATGGCTTTGCTAAATGGAGCACTGAAAAGCACAGTGGTACAGTTCCTTTTGTAGCCTGTTTCGAAATTAAAGCCCTGTGCCTACAGCTTTAAATCAGGCCAAGCTTACCAGCCCAACTCTTACAGCTTAAGTTCACTGCACTTGAATGCCTTCAAGATGTGCTTTTAGGAGCCATGGAGAAGAAATCTGTGTTAAGACCACCATTATAAAGTACTGAGTGTTGTTTTACACTTAAAATAGAACTATCTGTTGAAGTCATTCATCAGCTTTCCCTAAGCTGCTGCTCTCTCATTACTGAATGTGATCCTGCTCTCAATTTCCCAATAACTTTTTCCCCCATCATTTATGGCCCCTCTTCATCTATGACACTTCTAAGGGACTACACCATGTTGAAAAATGATGGTTAACATTTCCTTTTACACAAGGTGTCTCATCAAATTTTCCTGACTAAACCAAACCCCAGACCTTTTATTAGAAGGGGAAGCAAACAAACACACACACACCTCCCCTGCCACTAAATCTCCCCAAAACGTATCTGCTCAGTAACAGACTAACTATAAGAATGCTGTGATTAAAATCAGCATAGCCCTAAACACTGCTTTTGTTCAGTATTACTAGCTAATGTCCTTTCTCTTACCACTTCTGGAATTAATACTGAATTCCGTACTCTAACCCGTGGATGATAAGTCATAAAAATGACATTTAACAATTAGAATTTTTCCACAGTGATCATCAATAAAAACTTAAATCCTCTACTGCGGTCTTTTAGCAAATTAAAGGAATACAGATCTGTGTTTTTGGACCTTTGTAGCAGTAGAGTAACAGCAGTACACTCTGTAGCATAGTTGCAAGTACATGGGAACAAGATCCTCATCTCTTTTTTTCTCTGAAAAATGCTTGTGTGAGGACTGTATTTCACCATACTAAAGCTTTTACCACCAACTGTACTGCTAGCATTGAGACAGTACAACTTCTGCGCTTGTATGAGATGCAGGACAGGTTCTTTAAGGTGTCTCAATTTTTTGTCTAAACCTAGTGTAAAAACTCACTGAGATCAAAAAAGGAATTGCTGCTAATTGTGTACATATCAATAACCAGAACACAAGACATGCTGCATATAGGAATTAAACCTTTTCTAAAGCTCTAGTACATGAACATATCAAATCTCACAGATTTTTTCTAGTATGGTTCAGAGGTCTTATTTGGTGGACATAAGCAGACAAATGAAGACAAAAGATACTCTGTTTACCTGAAGTACTGGTTTGGACCCCAAACGAAAAAGCTGGCTTTGCTTGCTCAGGTTCCTTCTCTGATGGTTTAACGAAACTGAAGTTGAATATAGGTTTTGCTGTGCTCTCTTCTTTTGTATGCTCGGACTTCCCAACTGAAAAGATAGGCTGTGCCTTTGGCTCTTCAGTGTCAGCTTTCTTTCCAAAAACTAACGGAGCAGCAGAAGTGACTGAATCCTGCTTCTCTTCTGTCCTTCCCAAAACAAACTGTGAGGCAGCTGCAGACTCTGCACTGCCAAAGGAGAAGCCTCCCTTTGTTGAAGGAGCTTCATCTTTCTTCTCATCTGGCTTCTTAAATGCAAAAGACGACAATACAACCTCCTTTTCTCCAACAGTTCCAAAAGTGAAGCCACTGACTCCAGTTTTATTCTCGTTGGCAACCATGGAAGTAGCAGAACTTGTACCAAAAGCAAAACCTCCCAATACTGGTTCCTCTTTCTTTTCCTGTTGTCCCAGGCTCGCTGCCCCGAACCGAAACGTTGAAGGAGCCTGACTACTTGTAGATGGAAGGCCAAAGGTAAAACTGTTATTTTTTCCTTCTTTTTTACTCTCTTCTGATTTAGATAGTGAGGATGAAACTCCAAATTTGAAGTCCCCTGGAGTACTAGGAAACTTAAATCCCCCAACCACACTGTTGGAGGATGCAGATTCAGAGGCAATGCCAAACTTGAAGCCCCCTTGTTCGCCAAATTTAAAACTTCCCGTGCTATCTGATGTATGAGAAGACTCAGAGGATGATGACGACTGAACACCAAAGGTAAATGATGGCAAGGCAGTATTTGTGGACGCAGTAGCAGTACCAAAACCTGCAGAAATAAGTGAATGTCAAGTTTATAAGCCATGGTGTACCTACAGTACATGAAGTACAGTACCCAGTCAAACTGTTTAAAAGACAACCAACCAAACAGTAAAACAAACAAGAAAACCCCATGCTTCCTCTCTACATAAACCTTTTCACAATTGTGTTTTCTGTCCACCACCTGGCTTTAAAAAGTATACAAACTTATTTGAAAGATCATGTTTTTAGTCTGAACTCCAAATGAACAACATGTAGGGCATGTAAAGAACAAGCATGTCATTAATGAAAGCTTTTCTCTAAAAAGGATAAATTTATTCTTGGGGAAAAGTGTGGAAACAGATGTTATCTTATCTAGGCAATATTCCTACAGGAAAAATAAACAATTTTGCCACACCTCAAAGGAAAAAATAATTATGCTTTAAAAGTAAGAAAATTTAAAAAAAAAATCAGAGCAAGACAAAAAATAAATCACAGAATACGCATCCTCATTGTAATCATAAGTATTACCTTTGAGCTCTGCTTTGGTGCCTGGCTTTGCACTTTCACAGGCTACACATTTTGTGGCCTCTGCTTTGTTTTGAACCAAGCAGGTCTCGCAATCCCAGCTTCCTTCAGGCTTCTTGAATTTGTCTAAATCCAGAAATTCCCCAGAAGGAGCAGAAAATGCAGATGCACTGCTACTGGTCACAGGTGTTGGACCCTCTATGACACAAACAAGATAGTTAACCATCCTGTTTGAACATGAACTATAAAACAAACATTAACTTTTAAATTTGGTTTATCAAATCCCACAGAAATGTTCAAAACTACTCTGCAACCCCCCACAGAAAAAAATAAAAGCCATCAAAAACCCACAAAGGAACAAAGAAAAAAACAAAGTGGAACTCAAAGCTTCCAAACAACACACAACTCTGTTCAGCACACAAGCTTCTGCTGCTTTGAAGACAACAGCACAACCTCCATAAAGAGGCCTGACAGGCAATGCTTTCCTTCTGATTTTTAGCCCCTGTAAAGGAAGAGACATCCCTTAATGCTGCAACCCAACAGAAAACTTCATCACGTTGTCACATTCACCCCTACAGTTTTAAACCACTGAGGGTGCCTTTTAAGAGAGAAGCAGAAGATAACGCTTCAAATTCAAAACAGGAAAGATAAGAATGGGTCTTCCCTTTCATGGCACGTGCAGAAAACTTTTATCCTAGTCTTAATTGCATTGCTCTTCCCCTTGGCAAGTGCAACATAACCATGCAATTCACTGCACCGTGATCACAGTAAAACCCTCATTTCCAAAATTCCTCCTTGCAATGGCAAGAGTCTCCGACAAAGATGCCAACTGACCACTCAGAGGTTGGAAGTCCAAGAGAATCAACTCTGTCTGAAATCCATTATCTTACCTCATGAAATTTCAGTCTTACTGTACAGGATGATTACAAAGCCCAAACTAGTCCATCTTAATTTGTTTCTTCCAGGATATATTTGCAAAGGTGTTTTTTGATGTAATGGCATATTAAATGACGTTTAGAGTCAAAGTTAAAATTAGAATTGTATTTTAAAGACAATACAATCACGCTCAAAATCAATTACAGTCACACACAATGGGAAACAACCCAGTACTGCCCTGAACAAGTTACCCAGTGGGTTACTCACTTCCATGAAGCCTACCACTGACCTTCATAGGCATATCTCTGCTTTAGCATAAGACTGGTTAAGACTACACCGTCTTGAAATCTGGCTTTGCATCTCCCCTCAATTACATACAAATGGTGAGTAGAGGCATTTTGGCTATATTTGTAATTATTTTTTACTTATTTTTTTGAAAGAGAAAAACACAGTAATTTTTATCTCTTTCTATGGAGTTCTCATTTTTCACCAGTGAAAAATTATGTTGTTTTTAAATTAAGTCACCCAGTTCAGCCATCTTCCCTCACTAGCTGCAAGGCAGGGCGTATTTCTGTTGATCCAGTTCTGTACTAATACATTTCACAATCAGTTCAATTTATGCGGCGGGCTGGAACCTGGGCTGAGACCTCTGAAGGGCCTGTAAACCAATCCTGCAGACAGCCACTAACCCATCAACTGTATCTGGGAATCATGTTGCTTAAAATATTCTATATATGCTATGTACTTTTATTCTGTACAAGACTCACAGAGGCTAAGGTGGAAACAACAGGAAAAAAAGTACCATACCTGGTTTCTCAGACTGACACGCTACACATTTGTTATCTTCTGTCTTATTTGATACAAGGCATACTGTACAGTCCCAAGAGCCTTTCGGCTTCTTAAATTTGTCTCCAAAGCCCAGAGTGACTGTTGTGTCAGTGCTGCTTGATGAGGATGTCACTGTAACTGAGCTGTCTGCAACCACTGGTAATGTCAGAGCAGGCATTACTCCCGTTCCAGGTTTCGGTGTCTCACATGCTATACATTTTGTAGCTTCCGGTTTGTTTTGGACAAGACATGTATCACAATCCCACGTTCCAGGTACAGTTTTGAATTTGTCTCCAAAGCCCAGCATCCCTGCTGGGGGCGCTGTTGGCTTTGAGGTGTCACATTGACTTGAACTTATTGTCTGTTTCGTACTCTCAACTGTTGATGCTTTAGTAGCTTGACAAGTTACACATTTGTTGTCTATGTCTTTGTTTTGCAGAGAAGGGTCACAGGTATCAGACTGCCAGTATGATGCTTGTTTAGAAGTCTCTTTACCTGCAGAAAAATTTGTTATTGCAGGCCTAGTATAAACCACTGTGCTTGTTGTAGGTTGTGCAGATGTAGAAGAGTTTGTTTTCAAAAATCCAAAGTCTAGGAAGCAAGAAAAAAAAAGTCTGTTAGCGCAGTACCTCACTACGTGGAACTAAGTGACTTTACTAGAGGGCAAAAATTTAAACTCAGGTGCCAACGGTTACAACTAGACATTCAGACCAAGCGCAACAGCAAGCCCCCAGAAATCTTATCTAAACAGATGAAATTTCACATGCTGCACTGGGACACAACAGAACATTTATTTAATGCTTCCTTTAACTCTTTGTTTCTGAGGAAGCTTTAAATCAAAATTTTCACTGGTTGATACAAGTACGAACAAACAGCTGACTGAAATCTGACAGTCCAACATGGAATGGAAATAATACAATTTCATTAAGATGCGATGCCCAATTGAATCAAATTTCTAAAGCTCCTCCTTCCATAGCAGATGACTCAAATTTACTTTAGTAACTGTACATAAGTTTGTACTTGGAGCAGCAATCCATACGATATATTCCCACAGATGCTGAATATTAATTAATAAAAACTCAAGACAATTGATCAACTGTCTAATTTTCTACAATCTTTGTTCAAAATGCATTGGACACAGGACAACTCCTTATTTAAAGGCGGCAATTTTAACAGAAGAGACAAGCTACTAATACAGAAACACTAAAGGAAATGCATCTTAAATAGCAGCTCAGGTTGCTTGCAAATCTACATTGAACATAGTTGTTTTGTGGTTTGTTTGTTGTTGTTGTTTTTTTAATCAAAAATGAAGTCTTTGAAAAATGTGGATTTAGATTCTGCTTCTTTTAAACTGATAAAGAAAGTGAACGTCACTTCATTCAGAGGTCTTTCCTTACACAAAATGCACCAGGTATTTTCTCTCACTCAGCTCTTTCCAATATAGAAATGCGCTGCCTTCTTAACACGTATGTAAGTTAGAAGATGACTTATGGGAAAAGATCAAATTCAATAAAGCCCTTTTTCTTAAAGGTCATCTTTTCCGCAAACACATTTTATTATTAACCTGTTGAAAACAACTGCAATTCCTTAAAAATAACATTTTTATTCTATTTTTATATTTAAACCCTTTTAAGATAAGGGTTTTTAACATAACACTCTACGTCTGTTTACAGTTTAAATTTTAATCCACAGGAGCCATTGTAAGGTAAGGCCCAAAGATTTGCAGCTTTGGCAGTATCTTTAGAACTGAAACTCTTTACTATTCTTTCTTCACCTGGGCTGAAGGTGGGACAGGAGTGTTGAGTTTTACAAACATTTCATTTTCAATTCTACAAATTATATTTACTTAAAATGAAACACCAATTATCCGGCTATTTCTCTTAGTACCTCCTTTACAATTACATCCTAACACATAAAGGAGATGCAACCCATCTGGTTTTCATCTTGCAGTTTTACTTCCAGCAACAACGACCGCTTAGAATAGGGGGGCAGATGCACCCTAACAAACGCAGCGCTTAATGTAATGCTCTCCTATGTTCATATTTATAGCAAATACTCTATTAACCATAAGTCGTCTTTTTTTTAAAAAAAAAAAAATAAAATGCTAGCGTATTTTTTGCAGCATCTTTTTAAAAGGAGTTCATTATCTCACCAGGGTTTTTTAGAATGTCTAAGACGCTTCCTTCCTTTAATAATATATTTCCAGTTTTGAAGGGACCATCAAAATATTCTTCGATCTCCTCTTTACCCTTGTTGATGTTGGTTGAGTTGGTGGTGTCTTTTGAAACAAAAGAAAAGAAAAACAGCTTTCACAATGCGACCTAGTTAGAGCAGATTACACTCACTTTTGTTAGAAACAAGAATTTCCAACTTTCATGCTTCTCACATAAGAATCTTCACAAATTCTACTTACTTTGCAATGGTTTATAATTACAAGCAATAAAAACAGATCTGTGACTGGAAAAATACTGCAGAAGTCCAACAGTGCCAGGAATTGCTAGCATGCACAGACAGGACAGGTTTAAGATTTAATGAAGAGAAAAAGAAAAATCAGCACTTCAGATCTGAAGTGCTAAAATTTCAGTTACCTAGGGTAAGAAAGGACGTCACTGGCGTATCACTGGATCCAGAAAGCTCTGCTGATTTTACAACAGGAACACTAAATGTAAACCCAATCTGCTATGAACAAAAGAGGTTTTTCAGATTCTCGAGCCACAGGAACTTCAATCAAATGCACACACAAAACCAAATCTGAAAGCTGGTCTTCACATTTGTAGCATGCATGCTGAATGACAAATTATAAGCCAGAAGCCTACAAACTTTTCTCCATCAAGGCAAATTCTGCTTTAGTGTTCTGCAAAAGCCTACTAAATGCCTACGAAAAAAAGTCAAGCTTCTTTATTATTTTACTTACAGAAGACGTAGGTAGCACTTCTGCCTCAGTAGATTTCACAATTGGAGATGAAAATGCGAACGCAGGACTGCTAACATTACTTGTTGGTTGTATCTGTATTTTCAAAAGAATTAAAGGTTTATATTTAAGAGCAACAACTACCTGAATTCACTACCCAACAGAAGTCCTGCAGTGACATTGAAAAACCTGATGTTTGAGTTATTTTGCAGATGAAAGTAATAATAAAACAAAGTGAAGTTTCCAAGTGGATATAGGACAGTATCTTCAAAACCACATTACAGAAACTGAGAGAAAAAGCTGGAGATGCTACTTAGGTCTAAATGCACGGAAAAGCAAGCCAGGAAGCTGAAGAACGGTAAACTCAGTCCAATGATACTCCAAGAACTTCAGCAAACACCTCAACACGTTAAAGCAGCTATCTACTTCAAACCACACAGAAAATATTTCAAGTACTCTGGAACAGATTAATGTTTATTTTATTGCAATAATATGCCAATTATAGCACCTTAGGCTCATTCTATGTGAGGCTTATATGACAACGTTACCTCTAATTTAATAACTTAAATAAAGTTGTGGTTTAACCATTGTAGGCAACTAAGCACCACACAGCCACTCGCTCACTCCCTCCATGTGGAACAGGGAAAAGAACTGGAAACAAAGAAGTTGTTAAATTTGAGGTAGCATTAATGACTCATCACATGTAATGGCTACCTGGAAAGACAAATGCCATAACCCTGTACATACCCCCCACTCCTTCCCCTTCTTTCCCCCAGCATTTATTGCCGAGCATGATGCTAAATGGTGTGGAATATCCCTTCGGTCCTCTAGGGTCGGTTGTCCTGGCTGAGTCCCCTCCCAGCCTCTTGTGAATCCCCAACCTCCTTGCTGGCACGACAATGTGAGAAACAGAAAAGGACTTGTCACTGTGTAAGCACTGCTCAGAAACAGCTAAAACACCAGTGTCTTACCAACACTGTTTTGGTCACAAATCTGTAACATAACATCATCTACCATGAAGAAAATAGCTCTACCCCCGCCAAAACCAGTATAAATAACTTGCCATAAAATCCACACCCCTTCCCCCCAGAGTCCCACAGCATTTGAAGCAGCTATACAATCACATTAAACAGAAGTTTGCAAGGTCTAAGACTGAGAGAAGCAGAATCAAAACATTTATGTGTTTTTCCCCAAACTGGCATGCAACCCCAATTTATTCAGCTGAGTATAAACTAATATTCGTTAGTTTCACGAGCACCACAGAAAAAGTCAACTTGCAATAAAGCAGTATACTCACCCTAAAAATTATTTATAGCATAAAGATTTACCTTGCCCGCCGCCGCCGTTGAATTTGCCATGCCTGCTGCTGCTGTTGAATTCGCCTTGCCCGCCGCCGCTGTTATATATGCCATGCCCGTTGCCATTGTTGGATATGTCACGCCTGCCGACACTGTTGGATAGGCCATGCCGGCCGCCACCATTGAATTTGCCTTGCCCGCTGCCACTGCTGCATTTGCCATGCCCGCTGCCATTGTTGGATATGTCACACCTGCCGACACTGTTGGATATGTCATGCCCGCCACTGCCGCCGCATTTGCCATGCCTGCCGTTGCTGCATTTGCCATGCCCGTCGCCATTGTTGGATATGTCATGCTTGCCGACACTGTTGGAAATGTCATGCCCGCCGCCGCATTTGCCATGCCCGCTGCCGCCGCATTTGCCATGCCCGCCGCCACTGTTGGATATGTCACGCCTGCTGTTGGATATGTCATGCCTGTCGCCGCCGTTGAGTATGTCATGCCCGCTGCCGCTGTTGGATATGCCGCCCCCGGTGCTGCTGCTGGATTTCCCGTGCCCGGTGCTGCTGCTGGATTTCCTGTGCCTGTTGCTGCTTTATGATTTCCCATACCCGGTGCAGCTTCTCTGTTTCCCACGCCCGTCACTCCCGCTGTTCTTGCGATTCCTGTCGCTGCCGCTCGATTATCTACGCCCGTTGCCTCTGCAGGGTTTCCCATGCCTTTCGCTTCTGCTGGAGTCGCCATTCCCGTTGCTGCTGCTGGAGTTGCCATGCCCATCGCTGCAGCGGGAGTTGCAATGCCCATTGCTGCAGCTGGAATCGCCATGCCCATCGCTGCAGCAGGAGTTGCCACGCCCCTTGCTGCTGCTGGAATCGCAACGCCCCTTGCTGCTGGATTTGCCATGCCCGTCGCAGCTGCTGGAGTTGCCATGCTCGTTGCTGCTGTTGAAACAGCGCTTGGTGACGCTGAGACAGCGGTACTGCCAACAAAACTAAAGTTGAACTGAGGCAGCGACGCAGTACCGATGGGTAGGGGTATTTTCGGTAGCACCGGTTCCTCCACTTCCTAAAGTTGCAGATTGAAATTTTTTCTTTTACAAGACACACTGCTTTCTCACCCTGTCCCACCAAATTTATTAACAAAATTAAATATTAAAAAAAGCCATACAAATTAAGAGAAAGCAAGTTTCCAGAAGAAATCCTCATCTCCCCACCTCTGTCTACTAGGTCATTTTAATTTATGGCAGGCCTGCTTTCACATTATGCTCTACTCACCAACTTCAATTAACAGAATTAAAAATTTCAAAATTATATAAGCAAAGTTCAGGTATTCAAACACAGTAAATCAACTGGAGCCTGCTCTGAAACCACAAAATAAAAAAAACAATGCAAAATGGAAGAGGTATTATTATAATTTAATTTACTATGATGCAATAAAGCCGACATACTTAGCTAGTTACTTCAGTAATCTCAGTGACAGCAATTAACGCAAGAGTCACTTACCTGTTCTTGTACAGCTCTTGATAAATAGTGCATTCCTCTTTCCCTTCTCATTTTGCCGCCTCCACTATTCATTCCTGAAGACAGACCATTGGATGCAGCAGTACTGAGTTTGTAGCTTGTCACATTGCTAGCACACAGCAGTACAGAAGTTGGGGGGAAAAAAGAGAGAAAAAAACTTATCAGCCAATTTTTTTTCAAGATATTATAGCTATGAAACCTGCTCATCAGAAAAAACTAAAGCTGTCTCACAGGTTGCTAAATGCTGGTAAATATTTGATGTTCTAAATAGGAAAAACTTTATTAACAGCAGCAATGAAAAGGACATACATAAGTGCACCGTTCATATGGGAACAATGACTAAGCCAGAAGACCTGAAATAGAAGAGCTGATTTAGACTGTTATTTTCTAATGCTTCCTTTAAATAGTCCAGACGAGGACTGGTTCTCTGATTCTGCGATGAACATGTATCTTTGCAGGGATATAAAAGAACAACTCACAAAAATATAGAAAGAGTGCACATATGCATGCACACACATGGGAAATGCTGCCAACAGCTCTGATAGAATAGAGACGCCTTAGACTTGTGTGGCAAGGTAATGTGGCATAAGCTTCAGAAGCAGCTCTGGCTTTCATGTGGCCATCAGCAGGAAACAGCAGAGGTGTCTGGGTATGCCAGCATTCCAGAAGTCTTTTCAGACATGAATACAGATCCCTTTTGTAAGGCATATGAAGGCATTTTTCTGTTACTTACCAAAGCCTAGATCAAAACCAGAAGATTTCCTAATCCAAGTGGAAATGGGGAAAAAAATATCCCAAACCAGAAGTGAAATAGGGAATAACACTAACAAAAGTACTGTGGCAAGAAAATGAAGTATGCCTGGAAAAACTGTGACATCAAAGCTTATCTTGCAGCCAGTCAGTCAGTACAAAAGTGCATTAGATCACAGTGAAAGATACCAGGTCATACTTCCAGAAGACTGAGGAGGAGAACTGGTCTAAACTTGTCAAATACTTGACAACAGCCTGCTTAGGACCGTAACTGCATAGAGGAAGACAGATCCCTAAGGCATATGCTCAGACTTTTCTCTAATCCAAACTGTCAATCAATTAGAAATCTGAAAAAAGTCTTACATCAAAATAGAGCTTTATTCAGACAACTATCGTTTGCCCATAATAGCCCATATTCCTCTTTCTGTTAACACCTGTCAGCTTCAAGGGGGCAAAGACAGTTGTCAGCCTTCAAACAAGTCTAATCTACAACTGGACTCAGGTTTAAAATACATACACACACACACAGGTATATATAAAATAGGTGGGCCAGAGATTTACTGAGTATTCCAACTCAGCTGTCCAAAGGGACTCTTGCCAGCAGATCAGTGTGGTGCTCCTGCTCCAGAACATGGCACCCAGCAGAGACCAGCATCACAAAAAACACTACCACCACTACCTACTCTACAAACAAAAGGTAGGGCACTGCAGTAAACTTTGTGAACGAAATCAAAAGCAGCACGAGTTTTCTGGATCTCCTTCCTAAATGGAGAAGTAGAAAGGAATTCTAACAAAGACAATTTAGAAGTTTGAAAAAAAAAAAAAAATACACAATTAAAACCCAGCACTTGTTTGCACCTGTACCAGAATGCTAAAGCCAACCTCTTCCACCCCTAAAAAGGTGGTTGTTGTGAAGTCAAACTTTTAGATGCCAAAACAAAGCGTTAAATTCTTTCTGCAAGCCAAAGAATGTCCACGGTCACATAAGAATTGCTTGGCAGATGAGCATAGAGTCAAAATTCCCTGCCACTGTTCTTTGAAAATAGCAACCCCCTAAAAACGTAGAGTGCAAAGTGTCTTAACTCAAGCGTTATTACCCAAAACACCATTTGCCCAGAAGGGAAAGCCATCAATATTATCTGGAGGATAACTTATTTTACCTAAACCAAGAAAGCAGTATAACACAAAGCAGTCTCCTCAAGAAGAAATTCAATTAATTCTTCTGGATTTTTTTGTATTTTAGAGATGAGTTAGCATTTGGTCTCAAATGATTTTAAAGAGCACCTGGTTTTCATGTGAACTCAGAGCAAACTAACTTCATCATGAAAGGAGCATTAAAAAAAAAAAGTACTAATAAATCTTCCTCCAGGTTTTTGCTTAAAAAATAAAGAAAAACACATCAATAAACATCCTCCTGAACTGTAACTCACTTCGCCTACTTCACCTTCTAAAAACAACAATTTTCTCAGTTATACTGATCTTCAAACACAATCCAGACTTTGCAGTTCCCTCAAAATACAAAATGTTCACTGGATTTCCCATTCCTTTTACTGAGAACTGTTAGCACCTTTACAAAAATACAGGCATGCAGACGATTCTGAAAAAGGAGATATCTTTCTTCCTTCAAATAAGTTTTAAATTAATAGATGTCATACCTTTCAGATGGTTCTGCTTGCTGTTCTGCAGGCAAAGTCTTCTCTGTCATCTCCTGCAAGTTAAGTTTATTTCAAGATTTAGCTGAATACATACAGAATACACAAAATACCAACAACCACTTATGTGTTGGTATTTTATTATTATTATTATTTATTTTATAGCACTAAATACAATACACCTCACCTACTTAACCTTGTTCCCTAATTCAGTATTGTGTGTACAGTTCAGTTAAACTTTGGGGCTGAAGTAAGCGTCACTGCTTCACTCAGCATTGAGGACAAACTGATAGAACACTAAATCAAATTTGTTAAATCCTCTACCAATAAAAGCAATTATTTTAAACAAAATTGTGTGCGTGTGGGGGCAGGCGAAAATCAAATCAAGTTTTCATCAAAACTTGTGTTTACCAACGCTGTAAAAGGGAAATACTTTTCCGTTTTCTATTATTTATCAACAAAGAAAAAGAACATCCTCTCCTACCCCCCAAAAAACTAAGCAGTTGCTGATACATTAATTTTAGAACTTTACAAAATGGAGATTGTGCTGGCTAAACAATACAGAAATTGAAAGATTTAAAAACAGTAAGCATCCGGTATTACTGCCTAAAAAGCCCATTTCCTGCCTAAAAAGCCCATACATTTAACACGTGGTCATTTGTAGACTCAGACTGATACTGGAAACACGGGTGTGTTTTCGCAGAAAGAGATGCCATTTAATTTTATGGAAAATTAATCAGACTAATCAGACACCAAAGCAATCAAAAACGATAACTCAGCACATTGTCAGGACTCTCACTTGGAGCACATAGCTCACCTGGAATAGTTTACACAGAACATGAGAATGCTTCATCAGTGACAGCTTTGTGTACATGAGAATAACAAAAGGAAAACATTTCTGTCTTTTAATATTCTTTCACTGAGAACAGGATGACTCAATAGCACATCATGACATTGTGAAAACAACCACAAGACAATGAGCGTTCCAAAAATAGAATTAAATCCATACAAACTCAATCTATTTCACAATGGTTCCCACTGCCTTAGAGCTCACCTCAAACATACTATCAGTATTTTTTTGCAAAGATAGTATAATAATCAGTTTTAGAAACATTCCAAGATTGTAAAAAAAGCAGGCACATAACTCAAAAATGTACTTACTTGGTACTTTGTGTCTACTCTCTGGCAAATTTTGCTGGACTCTGTAGTTGAAGTCGATGATGGCTTAAAATAGCGGACCTGATGCATCGGTTGACGGTTTACCTGTGGTATCACAAGTTTCTTAACAGGTGGAAGCTGGGATGCATTCTGGGATTCCAGCTTTGAAAGGGAAACAGCAGTCAATTTATCCATACATCCACGCAAATTAACTCCAATATTTATTGATGAAAACAAATTACAGAACTATAAACCTCCCATTGGTCTTAGCACTCAGTGAATACAATTTGAAAATTCTAAAAAAAACATTCAACTTGTAGAGGGAAATCACCAGAAAACCAGTAACGAAATCCATAAAGCTATATATAAGTAGCCAAAGTCTGACTGAATTCTATTTCAAAATTTGGCAGTTAGCTTTGTAAACCAAATAATTCAAGCTACCGTAATTAAAATAACCCACGTTCCTATAATATGCTCCTATCTTTTCCTCTGCCCACACTGTGATATTTTTTTTAGTAGCTTAATTCATTAATTTAACATTCAAAGTGTTAACCAACTAATTATACAGGCTTCTGGGCTTCACATTCCCTACATTTTCCCCCTTCCAAGTTAAACAATAGAACACATTCAAAAAAAGAAATTTGTCAATCTTAAAATAATCTCATTCATTAAAGTATGATCCAACGCTTTAGATGTGCATTTGATGCACTTCAAGTAGTGGGTTTGAATTCCCTTTTCAAAGCATTTTCACAGACCAGAGTCAATTTTTAACACAAACCACTGCGTATTCTGCAAAACTGACAAACAGAAAATAAATCCTAAAGGCTACAAGATTTACGAAAGGCTCCACCTGCTGTCTTAGGGACCAGAAGATACAGTTCTTAGGAAGTATGCTATTGTTTAAATCAATACCAACAGAAAATTGTTTACACTACGGCTTTAATTTCACAGTATGTCCCAACTCTTAGTAACAGAATTCACACTATCAATAAAGTGTATAAAAATACATCTTTCTAAAAATTATTACATTCATTTTGAAACCTTGAATAAAACATGTTTTATATAAGTTCACAAATCTACTTCGAGTGAACGATAGTTCATTGCTAGTTTTAAAGGTAAAAAAGAAAAATATTAACTCCCCCAGTTAGGCACTTAATACACCAAGAGCTATTCTGCCTGGTACAGTTCCTTGAAATAAGAAAAATACCACATCACTGCTACCCACTGCAGAAGCTTAGCCTGAGTGCACAAGTGTTCCGTCAACCACACGTTCACTTTAGCAGGAAAACACACAATCATCTCCTTAGCAAATAATTGCTTCTCATCAAGGGCTACCCTTCTCTTGCCAAACATTATGAATTCTAGTATTATGAACAGACAATCTATCTCCTTTTACCCAGTGACAGCTGCGTGCAACATTCATTTAATGGCTGACAACTTCAGGCTCTCTGTTGCAAATCTGGCAGATCTTTCTTAATGCCTTATCACAGGTGTATTTCTATAATATAACTGAGAATTCACACCAGATTTGTTTTTAGCTATTTGGATAATATTTATGACATACTTCACTTCTCAATGCCCTTGTAATTTGGCATATGGTGAAAATATGGTACAGGAAATCTGAGATGTTTGTAAACTCTGAAGTGATTGTAAACTCAATTATACATCCAATCAAGGAATTAGCACAAAATCTTCTAAAGACATTGTCCCTTTTCTCATTAAAACAGAAGATTAAAAGTTTGCACATCCTGTTATTTCCTTCAGTCACCTGATCTTAAAGTGGTCATTTAAGGGTTTTGCAATTTAATAAACCCAATGATACCCCTAACTATAGTCACCAAAAAAAGATGACTAGTTTTCATTTTTTAAATACAATGAAAGGAAATCATGTTTTACCACAGCGTTATCACCAATTCTGTGTTACCCCCAAATAGGAATTTAGGAGCATAAAATTTATAGTGTCAGAAATTAACAATTTTCCTTGTCTTTACTTTGAATGGTGATAAAAAGCAGAAAAACTAGTTTTCTCTGCCCAAATGAACACGGAAGTCTGTACAAAGTCTATATGACCACTCAATCAGTATTTTTCTATTTGTGATCACTTCTTCAAGAGAAAACTTTCCTCAACAGGAATTTTAATATGCAGCTTCACCCCAAGTTGGGGGACAAGATAAAACTACTTTGTGTGCTCTAGAGATGTTGCTCTCAACGTAGAAAGACAACGTAATTCTTAACCTGAGTAATCTTCACAGCCCATTATCTATTGTGGATAGATGCCAATATTTACTTGATTTGATGCGTATGTTGTCATTGAGGTTTGAGAAATTTTTTCTAATAGTGATAAAGCATTGAAAAAGTTATCTACCTCAGCTTAAGACATTATTGGTTCTTACCTTTCTTCGTTTGGACTGGTAGTCAGGAATACCCAGTTCATCTAAGTCCAGAGGCTAAGGGAAAAAATAAAGCCTAAATATTAGAGGGCATTTTTTTTTCCTGAGAGAGGGGGTTCCCTGCAACAAAAATTTGGGGATTCATGGTCAACTTACACGATACAGTGGCAAAGGAGGTGGAATTCTTTTAGCATCCTGTTGAAAAAATAGTGCAATAAATTAAACTGGACACACCATAAGGAAGAATAGTTTTATCTTTAGCCTTTGATGGCACATTTACTAAGTTTTATAAACACATGAAGCAAAAACAGATTAAAAGAAGTGCTATTTACCTCCAAAGGGGTTGACAGATTCTCCATTGCCGCCAAAATGCACTGCGCTGCGGTACTTAAGGTAGCTCGGGGCCGCCCATTTCCTTGTTTAGCTTTCGCTTTCATTTGTACCTGAAAAATTATCATTTTAAATGTTACAATGGTCAATTCCGAGTTAAGGAGGCATGTATTTTATGTCCCAAGGCTACACTGATGATATAACCAATATATTCCAACGACAGAGAAAAATGCAGTCACTGGAAGTTCAAGCCATAAAGAAGAGAATACATTCTGAGTTTAACATAGTTTACCTGAGGCCTCAGTGCATCTTGCATGTGCTTGTTGCATGAGAAATAAGAGAAATCCATACTTGTAAAAGGTCAAGATGGGTGATGCTAGGATTGCTAAGGCCTCCAAAGCAGTAATCGGCAAAACAGAACTCAGTAAAAGGCTTCTGGTACAGAAAGTACTTTCAGAAACAACACAGACCTCAGGAGTTTCACGACAGTGTAAGTGTACACAATCATAACCAGGAACTAGTTTTACTTCTCTCTTGCTTCCTCCCTTCCCCCAAGATTAAAGTTGGCTGCAGATCTTTGTTTTAAAAGATAAAGATCTGATATAAACCGTAACAGAACTAAATATTACACTGAAGAAGTAAACTGTTTATTTGTACCACCCAACTTCAAATATCATTCAAAAACTTCCTTTGGTGTGACTTTTTTTCTTCCCATGTTAAACCCCTCATATACACCCCACACTGTGCTTATCACACAATGTGAAGACAGGAAGCACATAGATGTGAAGACCATGCAGCACACAGCAACACAAGTGAGACTCACAGAAGCACAGAATGGTTACAGTTGGAAGTGATCTCTGGAGATCATCTGGTCTACCCCCCTGCCCAAGCAGGTCCACCCCAATCAGGTTGCCCAGGACCATATCAAGTCAGCTCTTGAAGATCTCCAAAGAGGGAGACTCCACAGCCTCTCTGGGCAACCTTTGCCAGAGCTCCATCAGCCGCACAGTGTAAAAGCATTTCCTGATGTTCAGGCAGAACCTCACATTTCAGTTTGTGCCTGTCGCCTCTTGACCTGGCACTGGGCACCACTGAAAACAGAATGGCTCTCTATGCTCCTTGCACCCTTCAGGTATTTATATACATTAATAAGATCCCCCCTGAACCTGCTCTCCTCCATGCTAAACAGTCCCAGCACTCTCTGCCTCTCCTTAGAGGAGAGGTGCTCCCAGTGCCTTGATCATCTTGGTGGCCCTTCACTGGACTCTATAGCATACTGCTGTAATCCACAGCAAGCAGCAATAAGCAAGCTACTCTCTCCTTTAAAAGCCTAGTATTTCGGTTCCTCTTTTTACCATAATCCAGTAATACTGTAAAAAACAAAAATAGCTGACCGAAGAGGGTTCCCAGCTTTGAATCACAAGTTTTCAAGGTTTCCTGTAAGTGAGGTACTTGTACTGCCCTTTTTCCATTGCAGAAATGGACTGTCAGAACAGATCCAGCAAACCCATGTTTTCATTTTCTTAAAATTCCTTTTGATTTATTGATAAAAGTCACTTTGTTTTAAATACATTCCTACCAAACCTGATTTGACTTTCCTTTTCAATTCAGCTCTAACTAATCAGAGTTGCCAGCAGTTTTGATTTGCTATTTCCAAGAACTCTTGGGGGCAAATAACTCTCTTCAAGAACTATATGAATCATTCAAAATAGAAAGCATGTTAGTGCTTATCTTGAGACTGCATTTAGTCCTGCATGCCTCTATATAACAGAAGAACAAAGGATCAGCGAAGTTGATTTTAGTTATTTTTAAAGAGTGCAGTTTTATACAACATATCCATAGCATGAGTGTAGGCATGCTTGGAAAAAAAGATCCACAGATAAATATTAGCCAGGTTTGACTACTGTAGCTTTTGCTACTATAAATACAAGTTTTCAAAGTTATGCTGTCATTGTTTTTATTTGCATCACGTTATTTTAACATAATGTAGTCAGAGGCAGACAACGGCACTCAAATGGAATTTTTTGAAAGACCTAACAACAGAGGAAACCCCAACTACCAACAACTAGCCCAAACTGTCATTCTTGTTCTTTCTGATAAGTATTACCTGTGATAAAAACTGTTAAAAAAGAACTTAAACAGAAATCAATCTCTTCTATTTTGTAGACCAAGAGGGCAGAATATCAACTGTTACCACATATTCAGCTCCCTGCTCAAAGCTCCTTTGGCAGTGCTGCTTTTTTTTTTTATTATTATTATTTATTTCCATCATTATTTCCCACTACACTACTTTTCTCATACCCGATAAGGTTGAATATGTATCTGCTTTGATTTTACAGCTGCACCACCATAGGCCGTCTTTCCAGGGTAAAACGGCGAAAACCCAAGCTGGTTTTTCTTACAGTCAGACGTGCTTCCACGTGCCTAGAGAAACACAGTACGATAAGTGGATAGAAAAACAGGTACACATTCAAACTGATTAAAAGAAATACTGTGCAGTACTTACAGGATACAGTCCTTCAAAAACAGATAAACTGAATGCAGGTTTCTTAGAGCTAGCTGCAGAATGCTGCGAGACGGAATGAGTCCTTTCAGCTTCTGTTGCCCAGAGCAGTGATGAAGAAGTATTTTTTAAAACTGCAACATCTGCCAAAATGACATATGCTAGATGTAAATGCCTCTAGTACATACATAACTTTTAACAATAAAGATCACACTAATTCAAGTTCTTCAATACAGAAAAATAAGCATGACTTCAGCTTCTTTAAACCGCTCACATACAGACTGAAAATCAAGTATCTGCTACAAACTTGAAAACTGTCCACAGAGCTGCAAGTAGTTTTCAGCAATTTTAACAAGTTAATACTGTGCTTCCAATGCAGATTTTTTTTTCCTTTCATGCTAAGATAAAAGAGAACTGCATAAACATCAGTGCATTTGTATGGACAAAGCTTTTTTCTGTGTTGGTAAAAAGCTGGAGGCCAGCACAGATAATTGCACAGGTTTTAAACCTGGAAGATTCCCCAAAGGCTGCTGTAAGAGTCAACGATCTTCTTCCCATGCATATTTTACAAAGACACACCAGTAAGTTCTAGTGCACTCAGGTTATATTGCTAAAGCCCAGCAACTCTACTCTCAACTATACAAAAGTTCTCTGGAAAACCTGCTGAGCACACTTCAGTCCCTGTCTATACTGGGGACTAGAAAAAGCTGCAAACCTGCTGTTTGCCCTTTCAGTGAGAGGACCTAGATACCAATCTACATCGACACAATGCTTATTTTTTATTTTAAAATGGTGTGCTTTCCTTAATTAATTTGGCAAAAGACATGAAAGTTACTGACAGCTGAACCCTTCTACCAAGAAAGGTCAAAAAACCAGCTCATAACTTATGTCAGAGTAGTTTCCTTATCTTCTCTTGCTAAAACACAGGAAAACATCTTGTGTTTCTATTTGTCACCTGTAGTTATTCACATTTAACCAGCTGCCTGTTATATATTCTGAGTCACTCTTCCTTCTAGACAATCAGCCTAGTTGTCAAGCTACGACAAGTCAGCCTGATTTCCTACCATCCCAGTTCAAAATTTACATATAATCTAGCTGAAAGCGTGTATTTCAGCATCGACTCTTTGTAACATCAGGGTATCATAAAGGTATTCCAAAGCACAGTTCTATTAAAAAGGTGATAGGATTATATACTTCTAAGAAAATAAAAACTAAATTTAATTCTCGCATCAAAAGCTGACATTCACCTATTTTACTTACTAAGGTGATGCGGAATATTAAAGAACGCAAGGTACTTCACATTAAAAAAAAAAGTCAATTAAACAGAGAACACAAAGATCACCTTTGTCGGATGCTCTAGAGGAGAAACCACTAGTCGTTGAGATGTTATCATCGTCTTGTTGAGAGGTAGAATCTTTTATTTCTTTTATGAAAGAGAGTCCAGGACTGCCAATGCCAAATATAGAAGATGTCGAGGGCTGACAAGGTGGGACAGAAGAATCCAACACGGTATAATTCAAATGGCTCCGATGAAGAGCGGGCCTTGTTAACGCAACTGAGAAGTTCAGTGCTGATCTACTTGTGGATGGTTCTAGACAAGAACAGAGAGATAATTAGTTTTGCTATAGACAAGCACACAGAAGCCAAAACCTGTTTCCTATCAACAGCAATGCTATTGCCAAGTTCTAAGCACAAAAATAGAGAAGCCAAATTTAACTTCTTCCTCACCCAGATACAGTTTCATCTGTCTGGCTACAACAACAACACTGCTTGCGATACCGAGTATTAATGTTGCATTCAGAAGTAGTTAACTATGAGGTTTGATAACACCAGATGCTGACCCCGTGCACAAATGCTCTAACACTGACTTGGCCTTTCAGTAAATCAAACATACATACTCCTTCTCACATGCACAGCTTGCAATAAGCTTTACAAAATTTGAGATTACATGGTAAATTACAGATAACACTGCAGATTATATAATATTGGAACAAAGGTCATATTAATCTGAATACACAACACGAAAATTAACGCTTGCAGTACTTTTTTCCCAAGTTCTACCATATCAGCTCATGTTAGAGGCAAAACATCATCTCCTACACATTAACTATTGGGATTTAGACCCAAGGGACAAGTATGTTGACCCAGTAACCAGATGAGCATTTTTTCCTCTTGAAGCAAACGGTCTGCAAACAACGCCAGTGGCCTGGAATAGATGGCCTTGAAGTCTATCTTACTAAATGAATAGAACTATTAATTGGTATTTTGCCTGATGAAAGTCTACATTCTCCCAGGAATCTGGGGAACTAAAATGACTTTGATCAACTATCCTCCTGATACCTGCAGTGAAGCTTAAACTAGTTAGTTCAATCTTCATAACCACTGCAGTACCACTAATTAGCTCTCCAGACCATGAGCAGATTTGAGATACAGAAAGTTATTCAGGCTGAAGGCCACCCAAGCAAGGAATATAGGCTCCAGCACACTGATACCGCAGAGCTGAAGAAACACCATTTGTTCAAATATGCAGTAATAATTTTTTATTTTTAATCTTATTCTTAAGCATAGCAAGTAACACCCACAGTCAGCAACACAAGCCACAAAAGGTTCTAGGGTGCCCACCTGCTCCTGATCTCCTGGAGTTAGCAAGCTTGCAGTGCAGCTGTTCTTACTGAAAGCTCCTTTCACACAGTTACATAGAAAAGCCAACATGTGTTCCTCAGTCATGAAGACCTTCTCTATTCTTTTATCCAAACTTACTCCCAAGCTACAGCTACACAGAAAGCAATCTCCTTGTTTACAATTAGATGATATTGGAGGGAAAGATATTTCCTCATTATTTTTTGATTCTGCCAACAACAGAAGCAACTAACTTTCCACATTATCTATGGTTACCTACGCGCGCTCAGAGAAAAATTCTTTACTTATTAAAAGCTGAGTTCCCCAAAACAGCTAATTTAAGAGAAACTCGAATAAGAACATATGCAAATTCATACAACAGGACTACAGTAACAGTGAGAGGCACTGGATATAAGACAAAGTAATCTTTTATGCGATAAAGGTGTTGCAAACCTCATTGTCAACGGTCCAAATACCTTTTCAAAGACAACCCCCCCCCCGTGTAGACCTTAATGTTACTGAATATTTTAAGGATAATAATGTCATAAACCACATCCATGCACAAGTTCCCCAGTTCTCCATTAAGTTGACAGGGAACTTTACTAAATTGATCAAAGCCCAAAACAAAAAACAAAACAAAAAAAATCAGGACATGAGACGGAATTTTCCTCTGCCATTCTACCATCTATTATTTTGGTTTGAAGACTGCAAAACAAATGAGTTATTTTCAGCATTTAGCACCTGGCTAATAGAGGACGTAAAGTTAACTGATGCCTTCCAAGAGCATAAGATGTATGCTTCGTAATTGTGTATACAGTTTAAAGCGAAGACGGTTTCACAAACAGTTGTTTTGAATTTTTTGTTTGTTTGTTTGCTTTTTTTTTTCATTCTGTCAAAACCCTCTTTCCCATTTCCTTTTGAATTCAGATTCTAAACTAGAAATCTGTGAATAAATACAGATGGCCAGAATTCTGTATGATTTTTCACATACCTTCTCTATTAATTCTTGCTGGTTCAGGTGTCAATCTCTTATCGATTATGGTATCTTCATCTGTGTAATCACGATGGTAGTTTACCGGAGTCTCCTCCTGGTTTGCAGATTCATTTGCATCTACATACTCATCCTCACGTTTACTGAAATACTTCTGCAGCCATGCCGGTACAATATTTTTCACCGTTTCTGTCATTCTGCTAATTATTCCCTGCTTGAAAGAAAAAACACTTGTTTAATTACAGAAACACAGTCAACAGCATATGCATGCATACAACCTTCCACGGACCTTGAAGACAGATACTATACAGCAAATAATCAGAAGACGACGATGAAATTGATCGCTACATTTCTGGTGCACCTAAAATTCACCTAAGATTGATTTTCGACTACCTATCAGTTTCTGCACTTCCAAGGACCATGGCAAAGTTCAAAGTTTTGAAACTTCTGCCAAAATTCACCAGCAGGTCGTCAATCCACAAGGGCATCAGGAAACACTATGCCTAAATACCTCCTGACCTACAGACTTGTTCCAGGACTCTTCCTCTTCGCACCCTCACATGAAAACCAACTAAACCAGAAGTTCAGCAATTATCTACTGCTACAGTGAGGACCATACTACCCGTTAAAATCAGTGAATCTAAATATTTCCAATTTTAGTAATGCTAAATTGCAGTAACTATACGCACTAAGAACAGTTATGCTCTGAACAGTCAGGGTAACCCAGAAGATGTCCTGGAAGAAACACAGCTATAGCTGAGTAACAGTTGCCTCACTACAGGACCATTAAATAGATCCATTTTGATTAAATTTCATTTCATGGTACATTAAAGTTTTGGACCTCCAAACACTGCTATTCTGCAATTACTGAATACGTAAAAGCCATTTCCATCTTGCCAATGACAAGTTTGTTGTGATGCTTACACCCCACGTTTACGGAATGCTTATTTGTCGCACTGGTTTAGACGGCCGCTCGTTCTCTACCATTCCCTCAAAATTTCAAGGCACCCCCCTGCCAAAGCCCAGCCGCGCGCTGCAGATCACCCGCAGCACAGGTTTCCCTCCCTCTTGCACTGCCTACGGCCACGCAACGGGCTGCTCGCCTCCCTGGTGCGAGCACACATGAAAGCTAACTCAGCAACCCCATCGCAATGAGAAGTGGCAAGAGCTGATGAAGTTGAACAAAAATCTGTTTATCAGTTGCTAACACATGTATCAAGGGTTCTGGCTGGGTCTGTACCAACAGCTCTGCTCTCCTGCTTTTCTGGTGTCAGGCAACAGGATTTTCTAGTCTAAATTATTATTTGGGTGTTGAAAACTGGTAATATAGTTTGAACATGCAAAAGTTACAGTTCTGAAACAAGAACTATGCTGTATTCAACTCTTAACAAAATTAGCACACAAGCCAAAATAAAAGCCTGAATCACTTAGGTCTTCCATACATGATAACGCAAACACGAAACTACAGGAAATCTAAGAAAATTAGACACCCCTGAATCTGGGGTTAAGAGAGAGGCATACAAAGAGGAAGAAAGGAAGACAGAAAACACAAAGCCTTTCCCCAGAAAGTCGTCTTAATTCACAATTTGACATTTTTCCTAATTATCTGTAATTTCATCGTGTACTTGCACAAAGACAGAATAAATACCCAAGGACAGTTTAAACCATGCAGGACGCCACCAAATAAACACATCCATCACAGCTAATACATTAAAACACACACAAGTACAAAATGCTCTGAATGTTGCTATTCTTCTACATAAATCCTAAGCCCCGACTTCCCTACCAAAACCATTAAATGCATGTAATGCCATAGCTGACAGTCTGACACACGGTACCAGCAGAGGCAGCCCCATCCTCTTCCCCATCCCCTCATTTCCACGTTCCCCTTTTACTGGGGCAAATATTTCGCTCCTATGAATGGAAGCCTATCAGGAACTCATAGGGGATAAAATTTGAAAAAAAAAAAAAAAAAAAAAACAGATATTAGAACATGCCTGTAGGATTTTGTTGCTGTAGAAATCCTCCCAGTACAGAAAGCTGCCTGAGACTCAAGATGGAAGTCACAGCCACTCAGAAGAGCAAACACCTGGTCATCTTTAATAATCTGAGTAACTACAGAGTCTAGCTAGACGAATAATTAACCAAGATGACATTTTGCCATCCAAACCTAAAGCCAGACTGCTTCGACCCTTTCTTGCATATGGCAGCCTGGCTGATGCTCCCCACATCATTGGCATTTTAAGAATAAACTGAACCCCGAACAATTTCTTCAACCCATTCAGAAGCCAGAACTCACGGAAAGGAAGTATGGACAGCCTGCTCCATCAAACTTGCACATAGCGGAAGACAAGAAGCAGAGCTTTGTACTTCTGCATGCTGCCCGTCAATGACAAAGCAAGGAAAAGCAAAATATGCTGAAATGTACCCCCATTTTCCTACTGCAAAGCAAAAATGTTGATTAAAGGATTGCAAAAAGAGCTAGGCAGGCACTGTGAATGAGCCATAGCCTGTCATCTAACATAGATATTGCTAAAAAAATAAACAAACACTCCCCCCAGCAGTAAAACACACCCTGCAGATTTCCCATTCACAAAAAAGATTCAAGAAATTGAGAACTTCCCAATGGTATCTCCTACCTGCCCGTCACAGCTGCAGCCCAAGAAATAAAGCACCACTGCTGCATCCCTGTCCAGGCAACACAGTTCAGGCACCACCAACCAACTACACATCTAAGCACACAGCCCTGCTGCTCTTGCCAGAGTATTTTAGCAAAGTGCCATGCCTTGCACTGCTTGCAAAGCCAGCATTTCAATTTTACCCTAACACTGTTCTTATTCCTCAACTTTAGCACTTGGGCTTGAATGCCCTTTCCTTCCCTGTCAGTGGCAGGGCACTCTCCCCAGCACTCTGGTGCCACATGCTTACTCCTACAGCAAAATGTGCATTTCCATAGGCCTGAACTTTTAAACGGGAAGTAAAAAAGAAAAACCATCAAAATGCTGTGTTAGAATGGAGGTAAAAAACCTGATGCTTTCAGAATTATGCATATGGTAGTGAAATAAATGAAATGTGAGAGCTACCTATCTTTATTTCACTTACAAGTTCTGAGTTATTTCACAGGAAAAACTATGTTTAGTAAGTCTTGCAGTCCCTGCATTATATTCTGAAGTTCATTCACTCTCAGTGATTTTATATTGTATTACAGGTTCACTTTGTGAGTATTAAAATAAAAAAAAAAAAAATGCTTTTCACCTCCCAGCTGACTTCCCTCTTCTCTATTTCATCTTTCAGCAAGCCTAACAACTGGAATACATTAGACAACACATGCAAAGCAGAAAAGAAGGAAGCAGCTCAAGAAACATACAGACACATTTCCTTTTGGCACAGGATGGGCTTGTGGGCTGCCCAAAGCCCAGGCTCCCCGTGCCACAGTTATTTATCAGGCCTTCCCTCGATACCCAAATTCACTAGAGGTGTAACACCCAACAGGCTGCTGCACAAACGCCCTGCTTTCAGAGGAGGGAGCTGCTCTGGGGGCTCCGCGTTGCCACGGGACAGGCAGGCTCTGAATCAGTTTCACACCAGGGAGAGCCCCAGCCTCATGTAGCAGCGTTTCAGCCAGCGACTGTGCTCCAGTCCCTCAGCAGACTCAGAATTAGCCCGCTGATTTCAGCAGTTTGAGAGCTGCCATCAGTTTCAACAGTCGTCCGCTCCTCTTAAATGCACTCGCACGCTACTCTCATCCTAAAATAGCAGCAGGAAAGGAGAACAAACACAGAACATGAAAAAATAACCACTGAAAAGGCCCAATAGCTTACTAATAGGTATTTACAACAGCTCCTCAAATGCTGCCCATCCCAAGGGCCTGCAGCTCTGCTAGATATGTCTCAGTCAATGTATACATACGCCGCAGCAACAGTAGCTACAGTTACAGTTACCAGAGGCATGCTGCCTTGAGATGCATCTCTAAACAAAAGATACAGAGGGGGAAATACTCACCAGTAAACAAACAGGTGTCATAGTTTAAAGAAATGGTGTTTCAAAGTACTAAGGCGTTTATATAAAGAAAAAAAAAAATGTTAGTTTGCCTTCTGAACTCAAAAGCGGGTTATTTCTTGGCAAAAAAATACTTCAGGAATAGGACAGTTTTTCCAGCTTGCCAGGGGTCTCTCACACGGCAATGGGGGCAAAAGTGCTGGCAGGAATACTTGGAAACGACGCCTTACTGGAAAACATCTATTTTCGTAATGGAGTTGACATGTCAATACGAGAGACTTAAGGAAATCCCACTATTTGACAAAGGACGTACTAAAAAAAATTATCCAGAAAGGTTACACGCTAACGTGAATTCTTCAGAGACGCAAAAAGCACAACCCAAAAAAGAGCTAATTCATTAGATGCACACCTCTATAAGCATCAACTTTTTACCTCCATCTCAACTCAGATTATTGTATTTTCATTTTCTCTTCCAATTTCAGAACTCTCAGTTCTTAAAACATACGAATCTGTAAATCCTCAAAAAAGAAAACCTGCACTTGAAGGTGAAGTTCAGTGAGCAGCAGCGGATTGGAGGAAGCACTTCCCACCACCAAAGAGGATTTCCAGGCGCTCTCCATCCCCCACGGTTACCTTGTGCCAGCTCTGGTGCACAGCAGGCTGCTCTCCCTGCTAGCTGGATTCATTAAGGTGGCAAAACGCACGTGTTTCTCTGCTGGACTCATGAATTCAGCTGGCGTGGTGCAACACAAACGGCCCAGGAGGGAGAGCAAGATCAGGCAGCCAGGACAAGAGAAGGAAAAGACAAGACCTCTCCCTTCTTTTGATCGAATGTGTGCATACATGCAACCATGCAGATCGCATCAAACCGACCCAGACAAAAATTCACCTGTGGGCTGTGATGTCCTTCGGGAGCAGCCCCTGGTCCAGCTCACCGAGTGCTTACACAGACGCTGGTGCCAACGCGGGGACAGAAATGGAAACCCGACGTGATCCTCTCTCTTGTGCAGCAGCACAGGCGCAGACTGCCTGCAGACTAACCAAGCTTTTGCTGTCTAGGGAGTGGTTTCGGTTTGGATGTAGGACAGCAGTGTTTTAATTTAGAAGAAAAAGACAATAAAACTTACGGCTTAATATGAACAATATGTTACAGGAATGTCATTAATTACATGACAGTGGAAAAAACAACTACTTTATTTAAAGCAACTGGACTAGTTCAAATTTATTTCTAAAAATCATGAAGAAGGGATTATGCTTCCAGATGCTGAAGTGAACCTCGTTTTCCTTACTGTAGCTAGCTTTAGAACGAACTTCCCAGGGAAATTCTGGTGTTGTGTTACGTATCAGTGCTGCTTGAAGATCTCTCCCATGAAGACACGGCCCTCTGTTATCATTTCCACCCAAGTGCAAAAGGCCAGTAGATGCTCTGATAGGTAAATCAGTGTCTAACTCACTAGGTTAAATCCTTGTGGCACTGAACGGTCTTATCTCAAGTTTGGTCCACACCTTTAGCTGACAACATTTCAAAAGAGGGTGCAAAGTACAAGACACCTTCCTTCTTGGTAAAAAGCACTACTTTAGGCTGTAGCTAATCCTCAGCAGAGATCAGTGATGATGCTGTAGATCTCTGAGCGTATGTTTTGTGCTACACTTTGAGATAGACACCTATCGGCGCCAAAACCAAACATTTAAGATTCAGGAGACAAATTTCACTTATAACTTCATGAGCAGTCTTAGGTGAGTCTGTTCTTAAATCTAAGAAGGGACGCATAAGTACGGTTAGTATTTTTTACGGAACGACTGCTTCACATATGCAGCGTGGCTGCAGCTAAGTTTCAAAGACAGTATATAGAACTGCACTAACCAAAATGCAGCTCAGATTTTTTTTCCTTACCATACAGTCTAAACCAATTATTTTTACTTAGCAAGCACAACAATAGTTAAAACAATACCTGGTATCAGGATAGCAGACACTGGCATAACCCAACAGACAATAAGTTTAAAGTTTTCAAAATGATCGAGAAATACACTTCCCATAGCACCAGATGGTCTTTGCAGGGCCATTAGCAGTTATCAGATTTAGCAAGATGTATGATAACATACATTTATATTTAGGATTTAAATACACAATTTAGGCATAACATTGTCTATCTTATTTATAGGTATTCTCCATAAAGTAAAACACGATTCATTACAGTATTTCACCACCAACAAACATATTTGCCAAAAGAAACAGCAAACTCCCTATTCCCCCCATTTACTGTAAGTAAATCTGTACATACAAAGGCACACCACGTGCTACAGATCTGCTACCTCCAACAATATACTTGACGCCCAGCATTGAATTAAACAATATTTTCAGTGCCACTTTGCCTACAAGCACTCACAAGCTACAGCTCGCAGTCGGGAGGACACATTATGCAGGTAAAATGCAAGCAGGGGCAGGCCAAGTCCCACAACAGCTTCTGAAAAGATGGTTAAATGCCACTCAAAGGCAACTCACTTCTTGATGCTCATTGTCCCTGTGCCCAACACTTTCTAGTGCCGAAGAGACGTTACAGGTAACTTGAAACACATCTTACAAGCTGAAGTACTTTCTGCCACAAAATATAAGTCCTGGCACTTTGGAGTAGCACTCCAAAGTAAATCACAATCTTGTAACAAGAAGAATGGAATTATATTTTTTAATTAACTGTGGTGTAAATAAAAGATGTCAGTGTACTTTTATGCTCCCTCTGAACAACCTTTCCTGTCCATGCTGATCTACAAACAGAGCTGACAACAGGTTACACTAGCAGGCTGGCAAAAGGTATTATGTCACGCCTGTCATACATTCAGTACTTTTTCTTATAAACTATCCTGAACACACAAGTTAAAATGAAGTAATCAAAGAGTCACCTTCAGGCATTCTCTATGCTCACCTCAGATTTTAGCAAAACTAAAACTTTCCTACTTTTAAAGCATCATACACAGATGTTGTCTAGCGTGTAAGTTATACCACACAATTCATCCAAATCAGCAGAAGCTGCAATTAACTAGGGCACCAGAGTTTTTCCAATCGTGTTACATTTGACCCTGCTGCATGCACTCCCTAACAAGACTTAAGAGACACTAAAATGCTGAATCTCAGACACAGCTGCTTCAGCTGCAGCAGCAGCTACAGTTACATTTGTTGACATTTACAGCTAACCTTCTGAAGCTGCAAAGGTGATGTAGGCTCACCTCAGCTGCAGGGCCGTAACCTCCAGTTACCGGAGGCAGCAACATCCTTCCGGCCACGTGCTTTCGCCACAGCTCAGCTGACAGAAACAAGAGCAACTCACAAACATAAGCAATGTCTCTAAATACTATTCTCTTACGGGTAACAAAAAATTGCTGTTGCACAGAGATTTCTTTTTAGTGACTCTAGATAATGGCATCTACAAATCTGTATATATTCTACAGCTTTGTAAAGTAAGTTTAATAGCAAATACTAAATGATTGCAGTGTTAGAATTAGAATTATCATGCATCTGGCACAGTTGAACAGCTTGCATCTTTGGCTGGTCTTGGAGATCACCAGACCTACACCTCTAATAGAGGAAGGAGCCATGAGACCCAATTGCTTCAGGAAAAGCTTGATTCAACACAGCTATAGCTTAAAAGCAAAGTCAGCGAGCTTTCAGGACACACTCGCACAACTCCTTCCAACAGCAGAGCTATGGAGACACTAATAAACAACCTTGGCAAGGAGAATGAAAATTTTCTGCTGGCACAGGTATTTGCAAAGCCAGCACATGTGTTAAAACCATAGCTGTAGGACCTTAGTGCACACTGCTCCTACATTAGCGTGCACTTTTTCTGCAGCAAAGGTAGATTATTAGGAATTTATGCTTACTTTAAAAAACAGCTGGTGATCACAACCAAGCCAAACACACACACAATGACACCATAAGTAAATGCAAAGTGCAGTTATAAGTTACAGAATTCCAAAGGAAACTGCTCCCCAAAACATCAGTTTTATTGCCCTAACATGACTGTTTTAGTGCTATGCTAATTCCTAGACAGCAAGCAGAATAAATATTTAAAATCACTTCTTGTCAAAAGAAGGGGGATGTTTTTGTAACCTCTCCCACAACAACAAAGAAAAGGAAATGCTAGAGTTGAGAGGATCTTTTAATTAATAAGTATTTTTGTAAAGCAATCTAGAATACCACAATAACAAATACTGTATTAGCAAGTTGCAAAATGACTTACGCTTCAGGCAAAGTCAAACAAGCCAGTTCATACTCGCTTTGGCTCAATTTTAAGATGACCCAACCAACTTGGCTTGAAAGGGTTCAGAGAGTACTCACTCAGTCCCTAACAAAGCCGAGGGTGTACCAGCAGTCCTCCAGACATGGTGACAAATAGCTGTGAAGAACACTAGCTTCAAGTGGCTCAACAGTTAGCAAAATTAGTATCTCTTTGACTTATAAAAGTGTATTTAGATCCTACCTTTGATTAATTCACTAAAGAGGCAGGTAAGACCTGGAGGGCCTAGGCATAAGGAGAAAGCAGATCAAGGCTTTTAAGGAGCACCATTAAAAAATACGGAATGTAGCAGCACAAAGGGAAAATATTTGGGCACAAGGGAATTGTACAAGGGAAAATAATAAATATGTCCAGATGTAGGGCAGTTGTTCATGAAACTGAATAGATGAATTATTAAAAAGCTAAAAAGTAGTATTTTTTTTGTCTAATAGCTAAAATTCTTAATTAGAAAAATATTACAGACACTAATTCTTGAGCTTCAGACATGTATTTTATGTTACAAAAAGCACAGAGGAGTTTTTGTTATGTTCTCTTAGTAGCACGTACCATGCAACACACATTGGGGAACATTTCCCCCTTCTATCATGACTGTATAAATGACTACCCAACGTTTCCTAGTTGTACGATAGCTACACAATAAATAGCGGATTGACTACACGGAACATCAAAAAGATAGCAAAAAAATGCAGAATTTTTGCAGTTCAACAAGAGTAAAATGGAAAATTGTACCACATTAAAAGAAGAGTTGACTTGTTAAAAAACGGTCTGGAAATAGCAACCTTAGAGAAAAGTCTTGTAGCTATGATCTCGAGGGCAACCTTGCAATTTACAAAAGCTAAAAAACTTTTTTCGGCAAGCAAAAGAGATGTTGTACTCTATCAGAGCAGTCTTCTGAATCAGCAGCTCAGTTCCTCCACAGCAGGGGAGCAAGAACCAGCGCTAATTACTGGCTGGAGGAATAAATAACACAGAGGAAATGATGCGCCGCCAGCAGATGAAGGCAATGTGTGGTGTCCCAGCTTACATAGACATTTATTTCATCTGCTTTAAAATCTTTTGTCCTGAGACAACGCTCACTACTATTGTTTTTCTCCAACACTTCACAGCCCCCAAGGCTGTCATGACAGCAACAAAAATATTAATAAAACGGTATAGCAGTCGTATTCTACAATTTGTGGTACCGCTGACAGAACTGCTAGCCTAAATGAGAGAAAACTGTCAGTATCCCAGTTTAGAAAGCTCTTCCCCACCAGGATACATTTTTTGCTTTGGGTGGCAGTAAAAATCCAAGTCGTATCTTTAAACATCTATTCCACCAATACAATTTGATATTGCTGGGACAGAGACAAAACCTCTGAAGTCAATTACCAGCCCGTTCATTTAAAAGAATCTTTAAATACACTTTAAGCATTTCTTAACATCTACAAATATTTAGCTCAATGCGATACCTCACTCCTACACCAGAACAAGCAGGGAGATGCATACAAATATTAAAACAATCACCTAAGCAGATTTTAAGACATAATTCTATCGATAAGAATTAAACCAATAAAGTCATACTTGCATAGCTAGCTCCCTGCGGATGTTCTTTAATAGATTAAAGATTTTTATAAATTAGTATTTCCCTGCTTCAGGTTAACATGAACTAATTTACATTACTCAATAGGATATTCTAGGAACTCTTCAGCATGAGTTTCAAGATTTCCTCCCAAAATAAACTCGGCAGCTTGCAAGACTCCTTCTGCCCACTGCCTGCAGTCACTGCACGCCAAGAAAATCCCAGGCATAAATCAAACAATCACTTACAACTGGCCCACCTTCAAGACAGAAGCAGGTGATAATGTAATGATTTAGGCATTGCCGCATATAGTTCAGTCCTGATCCTGTAACTGCTCTGCCTGGGCAGAATCTTACATGGCAACTCACATGACCCTGTAAAACTCACCCATCAGACAGAGGTGCTATCTGATCGGGACTCGCCACGTTAAATGAATGGCTTTCTGGTAACATCTGAAGCATAAAACAGATTACAGGTATGTAGCAACTTAAGCTGGTTTCTTCAAGGAAAACGTTTGGATAGTTTTCCTTTATACCAGCGTAGCACATCTATGTTACGAGTATGCACTGGCATATGCATGTGTAAGAAAAATAAAAAAGCCAGCGGAAGTTTCGATCTACAAATATGACAGCCAGTATCAAAAAGCTCTGATGTGAAGCTTAACATGAACATACAGGTTAATGGGAAGGTTAAAGAAACTTTTCAGGTAAAACTAATTATTGATTTCTCATGCTTGAATCTGCCTGCACGACTTTAGAAGTCCAAGAGAGTCAAACTTCTCTGACATTTTCATTTGAATAATTATCAAATAAAAAAAATAATCCCCAAAGTTATTCTAGCCTCTTCTCCTCCTGTAGGGAAGCTGGTTAATAAGTTAACAATGCGAACAGTCATCCCAATAATGCATCCACGCGAGTAACGCCTGCCTAAATGACTGGGACAACCCAGCACTTAGAAGCACTTCTGGCCACATCCTGCAGATGAAAGCCCAGCATTGGACACAGCAGCTCCCTCACCCACACGTGCTCAGCTCTCAGGGCACAGATGCAATTTTAACCCAGGTGCCCAGGCTCCTTATGCGGTACAGAAGGAGGATGGATATTTCAGCAAGAAATGGCTGAGTAAACGGGTCACATGCCAAGCCCAGCATCATCTCAAGTCAATGCAATCAGCATGGAGCTGTCAGCACAGAGCCATTACGAAAGCAGTCCAGGGGAGGGAATCCTAACTTCTACTCCCATACTACCTAACCCAGAAATGCAGAAAGCTTTTTGTTTCTGAGGATTCCCAGCCCAGAAACCTTTGGGGTGGTTGAGTCTATACCATCTTTACCTAGCAGCACTGTTACTTTTTGTTTGTTTAATAATATAGCTGCTGACAGTGCCCTTCTTATAAGGCAAGATGGAAGCCCTAAAGGAAAAATACCACAGTTTAGTTCCTTCACCGGTGGGGCAATCTGTATCCATATCTCCATCTCCTAGCACAGTGCACAAGCTGAAAGTCACAAGCGCTCTCTTCCAGACAGCATCTGTTCACCTCTCCTATTTCATCCGGTTTAAAAAAAGGCACTAGATTTAAAAACAAACAAACATAAACATAATGAAGCAGGGCTCTGAAGTTTAGTCATCAGACATATGGGCAGAAAAGGGCAGGAAATAATAGGCTTTGGATGCTTGCTGCAAGGAACATCTAACATGAAATGAGAAACAAGTTCTGAAACCAGGGGCCAGAACCTGCACGTCTCCATTCTTGGAGGGCAACATTTTCTTATACATTCTCTTTCTGGCTAAGTGAATCATGCGTTCTTTTTCTGGATAGTAACACGGCCTCAACGAGGAGAACTGAAGATAACACACAGCTTGATGACTGGGATATTTGCCTGGGAAGTGGAAGATGTAGGTTGATCGCTCCAGGCAAAAAAGGAAGCTGAAGTAGGGTCTACCACATTCTGAACAAACAAACGCTTTAACTAATGGTTTTTAAAAAGCAGCAGCACCTCCTCTTGCAAGAGCCTTCTAAAGCTGTTGCTGTATTTTGTAGAAGACTGACTCTGCAGCTCATATCGGGTATGATCGGAAAATTCCCACCTGACCAAAATCCCCAAGAACTACGGTTAAATAACATCCAGAAAGCTGACAATCATGAGCTAGGCATCCTGCTAATCACCCCTCCTGCAGTAGGGAAAAAAAAAAAGTAAATTAGATATCCTAGGAACTTCAAAGCTGTTAACTATACTATCTGCAGTATCCAGGCACCTTCAGAGCTTAATGGTAAGAGACAGAGGGTTTGGTAGGCTGTAATTTTGATCACAAGCACACAAAATAGATCTATTTAAGTATTTCTACAAACCGACTTACTGACAAAAACTGTAGGGGGAAGGATGAGAAAAACAGTGGGGCAGGGATCCGAATCAGAGGTATAACCTCATGTTAAAATCGCATCGATCGCTTTCGTGTCTCCCTGACTGTGTCACTGAGAGAAAATTAACATTAAACCACAAAACCTTCTGCAGAGTGGATGTTATATTGAAAATAAACTGAAATTAACTGACAAATGCTCTAAGCAAGCTATCTACCCAAAGCTCATCCTATTATGTTACGGACATTTGCACGATTCATGATATTACAAAGTTATCTACTATAATAAATGCACATCTATCATTTTGCCTATTTATCAAATCATTACAGTATTCCCCCAATAAGTTACTCTTAATTTGATCTGCGTTGGATGTGCAGCATCCCTTCTCTGTGCAGAATCCCCCAGATATCCCCAAGCACGTGTTTGCTCTGGCACACTGTTTAAATAAACCTACTGGAAAACACAGAGAAAAAAGACAATAGAAAAGTTGGAAAAACCATCTCTGCTGATTATTTTTAATTCACACTTAAGGTTTATCAGTTATCGACGCAGTGTCAGCACACGCAAGATATGGCACTTTCAACATTAATGCACTGTTGAAGCCAGAGGTGTCAACGTTTGCTCCGTAAGTGTGGGGAATGTTTGTATTGCCCTTCCAAACCAGCTTTAGATGGACAAGATTGATTGTCAATATATGATATAAGGGACTTGGCATTTCTGCAAGTGATAAAAATCTAATTGAAGAGCTATCCATGCATAATGCTCCCTTGGTTTTGCATATGATACTTAATCCCCTCAGTTACGTTACTGATTTAATAGCAGAGAGGTTTTGGCTGAACGAACACGTGCAGAGGGCATCTCCAGAGCACCTTTCCGGGCACCCTGACGTTTCTTAGCAAGGAGCTGCTGGGAGGGATCTCAGCTTTTTCCCCCTCCAGCTCAGGGATTTTCACACCCCAAATCTATGGACCACTTTCATTGTCAACCTGCTGCTTTCACCATCAACATACCGTACCCTATAAAATGAAGGAGAAGTAAAGCCTGACAGGTAATGTGCAGAGAATTTACGAGGGTGTGAGGAGGGGTGCAGGGAGTGGGGAAAGCCCTGGGGGCGGCACTGGGGGGTCCTGAAGGCAGCGGGCTGGGGTTGAAGTGGAGGGTAAGGAGGGGGGTAATGGGCCGGGTAAAGGGGTAAGGGGGTAACTAAGGGTCTGCGGGGGTAACTAAGGGGGTAACTAA
>NC_048894.1:53573643-53658005 GCF_011077185.1 Oxyura jamaicensis
AACTAAAGGGTCTGCGGGGGTAACTAAGGGGGCAACTAAAGAAGTAACTAAAGGGGTAAGGAGGTGGGTGGAAATAATTCAGGGGATAAATGGGCAGGTGAGGGTGTAAGTAAAGGGGTGAGGGGTAAGTAAAGGGGGTGAGGGGAAGGGCCCGCTGTGAGGGGGCCGCTCCTCACCTTCTTGCTCCTGGCATAGGGGGGCTTCGCGGCGCCCAAAAGGTGGCGCCGACTCTTCATCTTGCCGCCGGCCGCTCCTCCTCCTCCTCCTCCTCCAGCTCCCGATCCCGCTCCTGGGCTGCCGCCCGGCGCCTCACCACCACCGGCCATGCCGCTACCGGCCGCGCCGCTACCGGTCGCGCCGCCAACGGCCGCGCCGCCCGAGGCCATGCCGCCCCCTCCCTCCGTTCCGTTGCCGTCACGGAACCCCCCCGCCCCCCGCCGCCACGCGCCGCGCGGCCTGCCCTGCCCTGCCCCTCCCCCTCACGGGAGCGCGCGTTCCCCCCCCCTCCCGCTCCCGCTCCCGCTCCCGTTCCCCGTTCCCGTTCCTCGCCCCGCCTCGGCCCCGGCCCGGTCCCGTCCCGCCGCCCTCCTCCTCCTCCTCCTCCTCCTCCTCCTCCTGCCGCCCGCTCGCCGCCGCCGCGCTCCCCCCTCCCTCCTTCCCTTCCTTCGCCCTCCCCGCTCCGCTGCTCCCCTCGCACGGCCAATTGGGGCGAGCGCTCCCGGCTCGCGTCAGCGCGGCGCGCGCGGCGCGCGTCACCCGGCGGCGACGGCCCCGGCGTGCCTCGCGGCCGGGGGGGGGCGGGGCCGCGCGGGAAATCGCGGCGTGAGGGGAGGGGGTGGGGGAGGGGAGCGGGGCTCCCTCAGGGATGGCGCCCTCGGGACCCGGCCCGGACACCCTAAGCACGGGGCCAGAAGTCACCTCCAGAGCCTCCCCGCCCCGTGGTGCCGACCGCTGGTGTGCCGCAGCACCGCGCCCCGACCCCACAGTGTTCGTCAAATAAAGCCCCGCACCAACAGCCCCCACACCGACACCCAACGCACACGCCGTGCCTGAGGCTGGCTGGGTTCATGGCCCTTTGGTCCAGGGATGGATTTTCACGCTAAATTCTACCTTATGGCATGGGAAACGATGGGTGCCGCAACAGATTTCTGCCACAGAAAATAAATAAAATGGATAGGGGAATATAAATTGTGCCCTTCGTAACATGCATTGGGCCATGAAAGCATTGACTTCTGCAACACCTGCTCAGGGAACTGACTAAAACCCCTCCTCTGTTGGGCATGTAATAGCTAGGCAAACATAAAACTTCCCTCCCTCATGTACACCAAGCATATTAAGACAACCGTATTAATGTGGTAACATGGCTTTTCTCCTCCAGATAAGTGTCAAAGGCAGCTACGCTATGTTTGCTCGTATTTCAAATGCTGCTTTATTTATTTATTTTTTTAATTCAACTTTTCTTATTGAGAAGGATTCCCATACGGTAACAGGCCTTTAATGATACTCATGACTCAGAAATATTTGCCGATGCAGTCAAACGGTGTCTATTAACGTGAGTCACTGAAGTTAATTGGTATTAAAAATGAGCCAAAACAAAAGGCAAGTATATGCGTGTCCAGCAGAATGACAGCGATCATCACCATTTGATCAATCTTCCCTGTGAGTTCTATCTGCAAGTTACTTTGAGGTAGCGCTAGAAAGAAGCGGTTGGTCCAGAGCATCCCTGCAAAAAGAAACATTCACGGCTTAAGTACCATTTTCTCTTTTTGGATCTTTTTAAAGTACTTTTTACCCACTTTGGACTCGTGCGTTTTCCTGGCTCACTGGTGACAGGATTAGTAGACCCTCAAACCACCGTCCTAAAGCCTTTCTGATCAGAGAAGAGACAGGAAATACCCCACTACTATTCTTGAAGAAAACAGCAAGTTTTTGAGTAAAAGCACTTTCTATTGCAGCTAGGCACAATGAAGAGAGTTTATGCAATCAAAATGGATATTCTTGCAGAAAACATCATCAAGCTTGGAAGAAAAAAAACATTTCAGCTAAGTAAAACCAAAAATAACTGGAAGAAGTGAGATACAGTGGTGTGTGAAAAGCTGCTTCAAAGACTTGTTTAATTAAAAAGAAGGAAGAAAGCAGGCAAATTCCTACTGCAATCCTATCTTTGCCAAACTGATGGTGGGCACTAATATGTGCTCAGCTAATACAGGCTGGAAGCTGTAACTGCAGCTGTGAAGCTTACCCAGTAAAAAGACTCTGCAAAGCATTCTAGCAGTTCTGATGCAATCACTGCTTCCTGAATTTGTGATTCATGGTTAACACGGCAGTACAGGAAGAAGTCTGGCATTCACTGTGCTCTTACGGTAAAATATCTACACTGCACGAACCATCCCAATCCAGGTATGCACTCCTAACAGCAAACGGCAATAGGCTAGTAAGTCTCAGGAGAGGGAAAAAGACATCAGAGAACTACTTTATAACAGCAGCACACAGGCTGCAACCAACGTTGTCTTCCTCTTATCATTTTCATTTATGTGGACTCCAAGAGAATACACTCCCAACATTTTCCAGCTCTGGAGAACAGCCCAAACAAACTCATTCACTGAACTACGAAACCGGTATTTGAACTATCTAGTCCAGAACAGAAGGTGCACGTCTCTAACGTACAGCATAGAGACCTTGTTAATAGGCCAAGTCTGCATAAAATGGGTAGCCACAGCCTGATTTTTTGACATTCATAGACTTGGGTCATACACAACCACAGTATCAGACTAAATGAAGTCAAGTATCTATGTGGGCCCCTCGTTACACAGATCACATGTTAGGGACCAACCTCTCAAAGGTCAAAAAACAGCACTGATAATTCACACTCTTTCTGCTGGGCCAACACTTATCTGTAGCATCACGTTTTTCGTTGACAACACAACAAACGTTTCCAGAAAGTACTCAATGCAACCTAACTACTACAGTGATGCAAAGCAAGCCACATCAAAGCAGCCTACCACCCAGACACGCACCTGGAAGCTGCCTTGCTGCTCACGTTGAAGAAAATAGATTAAAAAAAAACCTTTAGATAGATAAAAAAAAAAAAAACAACCTTTGCCTAGCTGTGCAGTTTGTACTTCTGAGCTCAAGTACCACAGCTATGCACTACAACTGAAGTGGCATCAAACTCTGTAAGGTTTTGAAGCTTCAGCGCTGCCATCCAAATTCAAGGAGGCTGCATCTATTATCTTGAATTTGCCCCAGCTCAGTCCCCTGAAACAACTTCATATACACATACAAGCAACCCTTTTCCCACCCAGATTCTCTTTGCTTCATCTATTCCACCTCTTCCTCATGCTATATTCTTATTAATCTGCCCCTCAAAAGACTAACTGGCCCAACAAATCCCTGTTCGCAGCCACGTTGCTTTCATGCTTTGGGAAGAGCTAACTGCAACAGCTCTAACTGTGATGCCACCTCACCCCCTCCACCTATGTGAGGTTCTTTGCTTTCTGTCTCTTCCTACATGTACACCTGCACTAAAACCAGGAACAATGTGCTTCCTACAATACTCCAAAAGCCTCTTCTGTTTCAGGATGTCATCATTTCAATTCAGGACTGAAAGTATTCCTAGCAAAAACCCAACAACTAGTAGCAAACAGAAACAGTTTCTGGTGATCAACTCGAAGTAACCTGTAAGTACTCAGGAGTCACAAAAGAGAATTTGTATTACATTTAAGAACAGCGCACAGCTTATGACCACTACTTCCACTAACTACACTAAGCCATAAAAAAAGAATTTGATTCTTACCTGTCATCACACCAACTATGGTTTATGTTGCCCCCAAAACATACATGGCAGTACCAAAACAGTGTCAACTAGCTTTAACAGCTTCCACAGCTATTAAGTATAGTAATTTCTGCTTCCTTTTTTTCCTCAGAAGAATATCTTTTGTTTCCAGCCTCACTTACTTATTATATACACCGTTAATTAGCAACTATTTCTCAATACTCATAAGGTTATGGAGTCCCTGTGACTGGAAAATACTCTGTACCCTTCAAGATGAGAATAGCACAAAGGCATCAACTTGTTAAGACTGCTCTAGCTTAAAGCAAAGCTTTCCTCATTGCTCTCATCTCCTTTGACTTGAATACTGTCATCCTTCTACCAAAGCTTTATGAGCTTAATTACCCTGAATGAAGACCAGAGAAATTAGAGGGTAGCAGAGGGTGTAACTTAAGGAGCTGTTACTAGGAATTTTTTTGTTGTTCCTGGTGGGTTATTTTTCTTCTTTTAAGCCAGCAAGTTGTTTTCTCAACTTTTTTTTTTAGGTTTAAGAACATGTATTATGTGTAGCAATTTCTTTGCTGTAAAGTGTCAGCTGAGAAGTCTAACAGTAAGAAGGGCAAAGGAAAGCTGAATGCTGATGCAGGGAGTGCCAACAGACATCATCCTCACTCCATGGGATAGTTGTAGCTATGGCAGCTGAAGTTTACACTTCCGTACGCCTAAAATACCAAATTTGTAAGCCAATTTTAGCTGACCTAGCAGGTATCAGTAGTATTGTTAGAGCCAGCAGCCTGAAGGAATGAGTGAACACAGGCGTTTTCACAGCAAGGCCTGTGAGCGTCTCCCATATATACTTCCAGTCTAAGCAAGCACATGAAAGGCTTGGCTTGTCACTTACCTAAGTAACCAGGAAAACAAGAGAAAGCTAGATTTTGCTTGTGTCCTAATGCCCATACAAAAATATAGATGAAATACAAATACCCTTACTACCTTGTTAAATTCCGTATGCCAGAAGAGAACATGCTGCACACATGTACAAGTAAAATCCCTTGCTGGCAGGTTTGCAGAAACAAATTTTTATTTACACAGGCAAGTCTATCTTTAGACCCCATTTAACTCTTTACATTTCTAGAATATTTACATGATTTCATGATGCTCCAAGAATAGAGTGATGAACAAAAAGATTACAGAAACTGTCAAAAGCATAGCAAAAAAAACCCCAATCATTGTGCTTTAAAACTTATGAACTAGAATAATGTAGAAGAAATGTAGTTTTAGCACCTTGGTCATAACGGTCATGCTATATAAGACACTTAAATAGCAGAGGGGATTTCAGAAGTGACCGTATCCAGAGGTTGCCAGTGACAATTCATGAGTGAATCATAGAGTTCTTCGCTTGTCTCCATAAATTGTCTGTTCATTTCATCAACATCCAAGTAGAGCTGTGGATCTGAAAATAGAAGCCTGGTAAGTGCGAGTATCAAACCTGAGGCATGCACACAAAAAAACCTTATGTGAAATGGCTAATAAAATGTATTTTAAGCTAAGTGTAATAAGCTATTAGATCTAATTTTAGTGAGGTATTTAGTCCTCTAAAATTTTAAACCTCACAACTCCAGCTTTGGGGAATTTGTATATTAGAAGGCTAGGACTGTATTTGTCTTTCAAGATAAAGGTAATAAAGATAATGTTTAAGATAGTAAAGATAATGTTTAAGGATAGTCAGCTATGAAACCTTCCCAAGAGGAATTTAATTCACATCTACTGTAATACATGTTACACAGGATAGCTTCTAAACACTAACACAAAATGCCTCCACGTGAGGAACTTTGCAAACCTTCCAGGACACAATTATGTTTTCTACCAAATTTTAAGTGCAAGCTGAATCCTCCTTTTGGAATCTGCAACATAAGCTTTTACCTCAGAGCCGAGAACAAAGCTTTTGCATATTATTGAGTTTCTAATATAGAATCTGCTTAGTGGAATCAATACAAAGAACAAAAATTCTGTATTAGACTATTTTCAAAGGGGACTGAAGGCACAGTTACAAGAAACCTGCTGCAAAGCATTGACAGTGTCCCATTTTACTTGATGCAGTCAGCGTATGCTGTATCAGCTTTAAAACCCCAACTGATTGCAGATCAACCCCACAGAGGTTTGACCTTTGCATCAGCTGAACTTTCAAGATGTTCTTCATCCAGTAGAGGTTGGCTTGTATCGTTAAAAGGCACAAGTATGGCTAAACTCAAGTCACAATGATAGAACCATTATTACCTTCAGTAATTAGGTCATCACTGATTTCAGTCATAAGTGAAGATTCCTGGAAGACAGAAAAGGCTAAGTTTAATCATAACTTTTTTCAGAAAGCATCACAGATTCAAAGTGCTGTATTCTCAACCCATTCCTTCTTCCTACAACTGCACGGAGAGATGGCATTTTATCTATTTTTAAAAGAAAGCCAATATTACAGTACAGGTCAGAAGGGACTTCCAGAGGTCACAACTGTTAAGTTGACCACTATCAGACCACTTACAACAGTAGCAAATAAGAAGAACAGGAACAGAAGTGTACACAATTATGCTGTCAAAACCATTATTTGGGAAATATGAACAAATAATGGTGTATAAATCACTAATTCTATGGATTTACTATTTAAGCACTTAAATACAAACACCTCTGAATGAAACCTGCTATTTTAACTTCATACTAAGTAGAAAGCATGTTTTCAGCTTCAGATTCTTTTTGCTGATTCACACAGATCTGTACAATGTATTATCTGTGAAATATTTTCTTTATAGCAAGTGTGCAGTATCTTTACCTCAAAAACAGCTGGAGCCATTACAGCATCTCCTAAAGAGCAGTCTCCAACAGCTTGCATGCTGTCATAGGGAGCATAGGAGCTGTAGTTGTACTCAGCGTAAGCATCGTAACTCCACTGCGAGTAGTAGTTCTGATAATCTTGGTAATAATCATTATAGTTGTATGACTGGTACCGCTGGAATTCTGCTTTCAGTCTGAAACATGAGAAGTTGCATACAGTTAGAGAACAATAAACTAAACTCAGTTCTGAACTTAAACAATTTGTCAGCTTACATACTTCAAAGCTTAAAATGAAGCTTTCCTAAATAGTCACTTAAGTGACAGCACAAAACCTCATTTATATAGAAGCAAACATCCTCACCTTTGCCAATACCAGAAGTAATTGTTTTCATGGATTAACTCCAGAGCCTTGACATTGTTACCTGTACACATCAAGTATTTTTAGCATTAGCATAAGCAAGCTGCTGCTAAGTCTCTGTGCTTTGCTAAAGACTGATTTATTAAGACCAGAGACATTTATCAAGCACAGCTGCTTTAAAGATGCAGTCTTAACCCTTCTTTATTTTGTTTGGTTAATTACTAGATCTTATTTCCAGAAATAAGTTAATGGAGTCAGATTATCCATTTCAAAGAAGCATCTGACACTGCCTGCCCATTTGCCATGTTCACCTCCACCTGCTCAGTTTTTTTTGTTTGTTTAAAGTCCATGAAACATTCAACAGCTGCCAAGTATACCACTCAGGTGAAGTCAGTCTTGCTTAACCACATAATCACAACTGGTTCTTCAGAAGAAAGGGCCAGCTGATTAGTTTTCACTACTTTCCCTTTCAAGATTTTCTCAGGGGCAGCTTCAGACTAATGACAAGAACCAAGACAAGTGCTATCTGTACTAAAACTGATGTACACTGCATAAAGTACATTCAGATAACCCAGCTGCATGTTCAAAAAAATCCGCTGTTTAGACTTTTCTTCACTGATTCTGTGCAGGCAGACCTCCTGTGTTTGCAGTGCCCAATTTCGCTGACTTGAATTGGGGATGCAGAGAAGTGAGTTCTATGCTTTTTGTCAAGAATACAAGCTGAAGGCATCCTGCAATAGCTTCCAAAATAAGCAAACATGAGTGACAAACGAATCCAATGGCTGGATATTTCAATGCTAAGAGAGCATGGTACTCAGCCATTCAGAAAAATATTACTGATGTGTATTTTAATCCCTACATTTGTTTCAATACTGTAAAGCTACACAAGTTCTAATGAAGAGGTAATCCATTGTATTGTTACTGTAGTAAACATAAACAGAAGATATATCATCTTACGTCTTCTGCTTCCAACTGCACTCTTCCTACATATAGTTTTGTAGGGAAGGAAAAATCTGAAAGTACTGTTGACATTCTTCTGGATAGCCGAAGCAAGAAAATGTTTGTGGCTTATTCTTGTTTTCAAAATAAAAAAATATTAATTTAATAAAAAAAATTGGCAGAGGAATTTTGGACACCGCTCTCTTGGAGAAGAGCATTTCCATTCTAAAGCAGAAGGAGGCAACATTTGCAGAATTATGCTAGGTAAACAGAAACAGAAGTGTTATTTTTTTACTATTTAACAGAACACACAAGCTAACCTCATGAACATACTGGAATTGTTTATATGAAGTCCTGTTTTGTCAGTATCCTGGATCAAAGTTCATCCAATTTGGTATCAATTCTTTAACTGTTCAGAGACCTGAATTGCCTTAAATAAATGACAGAACTGAGCTGGTAGAGTAAGAAACCCTCTCAGGAAGTGCTAAAGTTTAAACTCCCCATTGCCCTAAGCTCATGAAAAGCAAATAGTATTCTAAACCTGTTCTAGTACTAACTCCTTCGGCTTTCTCCCTGCATTCCCATATTTTCCCCCACTTCTTTCCTGTCAGCCCACTGTAAAACTAGTTATGTGCTTCTCTCAAACTAGAGGGAAAGGTCTAAGAACAAGAACTCCCTAGCATATAAAATCACTCATCGTCCCTTCCACCTTATACAGTCCCAAACCTGAAAATATTTAAAAATGCATTCAGCTTTGCTACTGTTGAGAAACAAGGCTGGTTACAATGGCAGCTAAGCCCAAATTACACTGTCTGGCTAGACTTAAGAGTTGGATTCCCCCAGCCATCCTGAAACAGGTTGATGAATCCAGGGAGTCAAAACATAGTACTTCTGCATTTTTGGTTTTGTAGACTGCATCCTGTGTACAGCCATTACAGCAAGGGCCACAGACTTTACAAAGGCAGAGCTACAAGAATCTGATTATTTAGAATAACTGTATCAATGCACAACTCATTGGTTACCTTTTAGAAATTCCTATGCTCAGCCGGATTCGTTTTCCCCCCAGACCTGGTGCATTCTGGCAGTCTTGCAGTGCCCTCATCTGATCACCTTGCTCACCAAATCTGACATAGGCATACCCTCTACAATTTTCAAAAGGGAGAAAACAAATTCTAGTATACATAACAGTTACAAAACTAATGAATTCAATTTCTGTCTTCTACAAAAAACAGAAGATAGCAGCTACTATAGCTTCTATTACTTAAGCAACCTCTCTGGCATGTGCACATGCACAGAAAAGGCTTTCACCAAATTAAAAAACTTGGGCCAGAAGCAAAAAGCTTGTTCCTTCATAGCATTAAGATGCAACTCACTGAGAGCCAGCAAAACAATACATTTTAAGTGCTATCTGCGTAAGTAATCAGATTCCATATTTCTGCATATACAGCAGTTAATCAGTTAGCATTAACCCACTCCTACCACTGCATAACACTAGCATTCTTTTTTTTTTTTGTATCTGCTTTCTCAAGAGTTTCTTGAATTAGTCTATTACAGACAGCATTGTCTGAACAGCAAACTCACTCAATTCCTGCTTGACTCACTGCATGGCCAGTAGTTTCTGCCAGACTTTATTTACTACTAACATTAGGTTCCATCACCCAACCCCCTAAGATTTGCCAGGGCTTATGCTTTTCCCCAAAGTAGTAATTATTTTGTCTTCAGTATTGCAGGTGACTAAGTAGACACACAGCAGCGCTGATTTCAGTGCACAGCTCTTCCTTCTCCCAGCTTCTCTTTTTTTTCCCATGTAGATATGCGTATGGCTAAGTTGCAGCTTATCACAGTAACTGCTTGAACTAACCAGAATGCTGTTAGAAACACTCAAAGGATCTGTGCTATTAAGCAAAGCAATGCTAAAGACTAACCTCGCTCTTCCTGCCCCAGAAAAAAACACTGGAACAGTTCCGACGCAAGTTCTTACATATTGCTTATAGAAGTGAACATACTGCTAACACTATAAATTTGCACTGAAATTACCTGGAATATCCCAGCAGGTCTGTTGCTATTTTGCAGTCAATACATGAAGGGTACCTCTTTAGGAAATAGTCATAGAGCTGGAAATCATCCACTTCTGGAGTAAGCTCCCCAACAAATATTGAATAATCTGGTCTTTAAAAAGAGAGAGAGAACAATTTTAAAGTTCAAGACTAAGATGCATTATATTAACAGATAGTTATCATCAGACAAATAAAGAGGCAAATCTGTAAGGAGTACTAAGTATAGAACTCTGAGTTGCGTACAAAACTGCAATGCCACCACTCCAATCTAAAGTTTTCCATTACTCTGGGTCTATTCTACTGTTTCAGCAACAAGGACCCATTTTCTGACAACTTGTACAAATTTGTTTCAAAAAGAAGCACAGTTTATGTCTAAGCAAGAAAGAAGCATAAAAATACCAAGAAAAATGATTAACTCAAACCATAACCACGATTCAAAGGAGCTATGACTAGTTTGTTACCGCTTCCCAGTGATCATGGGAGAGAGCAACTACAAATAAGCTTTTATGGACACGTATTGCCAACGCAACATTTAGCATATATGCAACCACACCAGCCATTTTAGAATTTTAGAACTGAGTGATGGCATTCACTATCAATTCAAACAGGTAAGTCAGAGTTTCTCATTTCAAAAGGTTTTTACCTGGCTGAACAACTACTACTACTAACAAACTCTATTCTTCCTGGTTTTATTTTGTTCTTTTTCTTTCGTTTTTTCTGTGGTGTTCTCCACCAGCTGTAGGCCTGGAGGCACTCTCGTTTTTTCCCAAGCAAGTCCTGTTGGGATAAAAAAACACCTCTATAGTATTTAGCCTCATTTACATTCCTCCCTCCCACTCCCCATCACCACAGGTGATTTCCCCATATTCACCTTGCCCTTGAAAGAAGCCTGGGGTCCCATTTCTCCCTCCGCCTCCCATGAGGGAAAGCAGCCTCTGGGGAAAACGCCTGGCAAAAATAACAGAGCCAAAGGATTGTATGAACAGCCATATTCCCCTGACTTGTCAAGCTGGCTACAGGATTGACAGCCTCCTCTTGGAATTAGGAAAAAAGCAGTTAGCCCTTCGATGCTGGTCAATCCTATGTGTTAATTAGCTTAGGACTGGATTGTGCTCCATTTGAGCTCTTGGAATCTCAAAAAAAAAAGTCTTCATTAGCACAGCGAGTGATGAACAGGCAGAAAAATCATCACTCTTGCTCAGAAGAGATCTCATCTGTCCCTATCTCCCCTTTCCTAGGGATTCTTCTTGCTTATGTGTGATGTCTCTCCTCACTACCTAGCTGCCAGTCGCTCTCTCAGGCCAGGAACAACGACAGGAGGCCAATTAATGGAACGCAAGGAGAAAGCAGACCAGGAACAGGCACTAACTTGGCTGAGGGGAAAACTCAAAACCCAGATGCAAGGCCAGGAAGTAAGAGGCATAAAAAAAAAGTGCCTCAAAAAAAAAAAAAAAAAAACACCCAAAAAGCCACAGTTAAAAAGGAAGTGGGGTAACTACACAAAAGAGGATAGAAACAGCCGTATTAACACAGGTTGCCTCCCTCATAAAGTATTCTGAAGAACAAGGATTTCCAAAAATAAGAATGGCATTTTTCAGTAACTTTTACTTACGCAGGCTTTAGTGTTCTTCCTCTAGAACACCTCTACATTACTTATATAGAGAGTGTTACTCGCAAGATCCTTCAGAAGAACTCATGCTCAAATAATCCAAACTGCAAAGCTTAATGTTTTGCCCCCAACCTGCTGCGGTTGTTATGATCAAGCATCCAGAGGACAACCACCAATTACCAAATTACCAGAGAAAGTCATAGGACTAGAACACCCAACTCAGAGTGAGCTAGCTATTTCAGCTTTACATTTACTAGGAATTCTGAGTATGGTTCTGGGATCCATTTAGATACTACAAACCTGCATTTCTCACCACCGGATCTTACCTGGTTTGCCATGGTTGAAAGAATCTGTCTTCTGTCTTTCTCAAGGAATGCAGCTGCAAACGTTCAATTTATTGCAGTCCTTCAGCTAGAAAAAAGGTGAGGGAGGGGCAAGAATTACCTTAATTTTGAGGTTAGTTAGTTTCACAGATGTTCACCCTGTCTAACACTTTTAATATTATTAAATCACAACTCAGGAATTTAATTTGTGATTTATCTCAATTGCTTTAGCAATGACAAAAAGGATATATAGCCAAAGGGACTACAATTAGAAGTCTTCACTTTCTTAAGTTGTAGTAGTCCACAAAGTTTTTACATTGTCCAAAACACTATAAAATTGTGAGCTTTTAAGTGACTTAAACCTTACCCTTATTTCTAAAGGAGCATACAGTATCATTATTTAGTAGTCCCATGTTCCAAAATAACTAAAAACAAGGCAACAAAAATAGAATCTTTAATGTTTTCCAGAACTCCTCAAGCCCCCCTCCACACACTTGGAGCCAAATTAGAAGTTGTATCTGCTTGTGGCACCAGTTACACAGCTGAAAACAAGCAGTTGTACTTCCTACCTGCTAAGAAAAACGTTAAGAGACAACGCAGGGTACAGTACAGATAAGTATGACCCTTCTCTGCACCTTTTCTTAGGTATATCTTCTTGTCTTCCACCTCTTCCACATATACATTTAACTCACCGCCAGTGAGTTAGCCACAAAGCAACTTAATCACTATTACTAAAATCCTACACTTTTCACTGAAGAGGCGTACATACCTCTTCACTGACTGATACCCTTTTTTAAGCTCTTTCAGTCATTCATCCAATACAAACCACCACAGAAAACATTTGCATTTACAGAATATTTTGCATCCCCTTGCACACAATTGTTCATTCACCACTGCTTTTTTTCCTCCCACACATCCAGTATTTCTCTGCTATGTAGATAGTTGGCTGCTGAAATATTAATTCCCATTACCACACAACAAATTATATAATGTTGCACGAACGGGCTGGTCAAATCCACATGCACAAAATAATTAGAGTGTTGTAATGCCTTAAAGGCTTGATCACACAAGTGAACACTTCAGAGCACTACTTCTGAAAACTGATTATGCTAATCCAACGTAGGACAGCCATATATCATAGGAATATCCCTGCATAGTGTTACACAGGATAACCATGCGCTTCATCTCCATTCCCATTCTGTATCCAAGAAAGCTGTCAAGAACAAGCACTTAAATACAGGTATGTACCAGTAAAGGTTAGGTTTAGCAAGAGGTTATAGACGAACTGTAGTTATAAAGAACTATCTTCTTTTTTTCTTATTAAAGAGGCCATTAATAATAAAAAATACCCCCATGAGAATGTGACTTTAATTCAAACCTTACTTTTATTAAAAAGGGACCACCTTCACATGTTAAATAGTGGAAATACCACTATTTAAGAATTCTTGGCCTCACCAGTGCATAGTTTTTTACTTTTTGTTAGAAAACTTACCACTCTTTATCAGTGCAGATCTAACAGGGGACTCCACACACCACAAAGCACTTTTATTGCAAAAAGCTATCAGAGTGCATCTGACGCAGTAGCTTCACGATCACAGCTATCATGGAGTTTTAGGCAAAACGGGTTTCGTACTCTTCCCAGTCCGATCTTGATTGCTGCTCCTTCCCACTAGAAGTCAAAAACATTTAGAAAGCAGTTGAGACAGCATGTAGGAATGTTAACACTTCCCATACACACCTTTAACCGGGCTACAGTTGCAGCTAGCTTTAAGCGCAGCGGGGCGGCTCTAACCTCCACAACTCACGTATATCCTTTGCTGGATTACACAGCCGCTCGGCCAGGCCTTTCAGCACCCGGACCGTGCCAGCAATAAGGAGTTAGGCGCGCATCAAAGTGGGCAGCGTTAGCGACGATTAAACTCGCCTGCGTGAGCACGGCTCACGGGGGGCAGGAGGGCCACGGGAGCCCTCGGCCGTCCGAGGAGCCGGATTTCTGCTCGGGGCAGCGGGATGGCGGCGCTGGGCCGTGCCGTGCCAGGCCGTGCCGAGCCGTGACGCATTTCCCCGGCCGCTCCGCCAGAAGGGCGCCCCGCCCGGCCGAGCTCCTCGGCGGCGGCCCGCGCTTCGCGCTTATTGTTGGATTGCAAGCTAATAAATTTTAAAAAGCCATAAAATAAACCCAAGTAATAAAATAAAATAAAGCAGGGCTGCGAGAGGCGGCCTGCGGGGCCGAGAGCTGCCGCTCTCCCCCTCCCCCCCCCCCCGCAGCGGGAGGGGGGACGCAGCCCACCCGCGGGGCCCTGCCCGGTGGGTCGGGAAGGCAGAGGCGCCCTCCACAGCCCCGCACCCGGCTTGGCGACCCCTTCCCCGCCCCCCTTCCCCAGTCCCAGCTCCCCGACCCCGCTACTAACGCCGCTCGCCCTCCGCGTCGCCACCGGGAGCGGCCCGCAGCCCGCTTCCGCCCCGCCAGGACCTCCCTGCCGGGCTGCCCGGCGCCGAGCCTGCGCCCGCCGCTCTCCTTCCCCTTCCCTTCCCCTCCCGTGGCCGCCTCGCCTCGTCCCCGGCCCGCCGTGAGCGGGGCCCGCCGGCCGCCATCTCCCCGAGGAGGCGCCGCCAGCTGCGAGCCGCGCGGGCAGCGCCGGGGACAGGCGGGCGGCGAGGGCGTCAGGGCCCCGAAATGGCGGCGACGGCGATGGAGGTGGTGGCGGGCTGCTACGAGCAGGTGCTGCTCGGCTTCGCCGCGCTGCCCGCCGAGGTAACGGCCGTGTGGGGAGGGAAGGAGAGAGGGAGGGAGCGCGGCCGCCATTAGCTGCTGCCCCGCTACTCACCGTCCTCTCGCCGCTGGCCGCCGGGACGGCTCGGGGGGGGGCTCTTAAATGGCCGCGGAGGCGGGGCGGGCGGCTGCCCGCGGCGGCAGGCTCGGCCCCCGGCTGTGGGAGCGGCCCGCTCCCACCTCGGTTTTTGGGGACGCTGAGGGGTCCCCGGGGGAGTGGGGGGCTGCTCCGCCCGCTGGTGCTTTCCTCTTGGGTTTACCAGCGCGGAGCTGAGGTAGAAGGTGTGTGAGGAGCTTGTGGTGATGGAGGAAGGGGGATCTGTCCTCCTTGGCTCCAGGTCTGTCTTTGCACAGGTTGTAGCTCACACACAGCTTCGTCCAAACCCAGCGCTGTGCGCAAGGGGTGGTGTGGACACCTAATTCACTCACAGTAATCTCACGAGTACATTAACAAAATAGGATCCCACTAAACCTGGTGCATAAGTACAATTTCTTCACGTTTTGCACTTACACTTTTTTAGGTTCTGCTTTAAAAAATAAAAATAAAAATAAATAAATCTTACCAGTTGACAATCTTGAAGCGATGAAGACAGTGATCTTCAGAAAGACCTCTGCTTTGTGTTTCATTTACAGTCGTGGACAGTTGTCCCTGATTTTACACACCATGCCCACACTGCCTCGTTGTCAGTGGTAGCAGTGAACAACAGATACGTGGTCACTGGGAGCAGGGATGAGACAATCCAGATCTATGATATGAAGAAGAAGGTGGAACATGGGGCACTGCTGCAGCACAATGGTAAGGGGGCTTTTCTTCACAGTGAGCGTTAAGGATAGAAGCTCATAGCTGAAACGTACAGATGGTTATGAACAGCATCTCTGAAAAAAATTTAAATTGCCATGCTTTTAATATGACTTTAGGCTTTAATGCTGATGGTATTGTAGCCATGATGGCCTGATGATACAAGCAAGATAAACTTTTGAGCGTAAAAATCCACAATTTCTTTTCGGCATGAGCCCACAAATACAGCTGCTGCTTCCAATTATTTTTAGTTTTAACTCCTTCAGAAGTTATGGCCCACAGATGCCTCATGAGTGATTTTTGCTCTACAAGGACAGTTTATCTAGAGCATGCCAGCTCCAAACAACCATCTTTCCCAGTGTCCTTGTCCTGTCACATATCAGCCACCCAAAAGAAACAGATTGTGTGTAAGAGCAGGCTGCTGCTGCCAGAAGAGTTAACCTTGGACATTGCCTACTTTGTGAGCCTCCTAAATTACTGCTGTGAAAAAAGCAGTGAATGCTCATCCAACTACACGTTTTGGTCATATGGGGCTCAATCCCTCCCGATTGTCCTTTTTCTCCCGATAACGAAGAAGCTCATGGAACTAGACTGAACGTGGTACCCATTAATTCAGCTGTGTGTCAAGAGCAGGGCTTGATGTAAGAACATTGCATTATCTGGGACAGAGGCTGTGCATCACCTGCACCACAGTGGCTGGAAACTGCTATTTCAGAGAATGGACGATACAGAGCTCAGACATATATGGCTACAGGGGTACTAACAGAGCACATCAGTGACTGAACAAAACAAGGAAGTTGGTTTGGTTTTGTGAAGAGATACTTGGGAAATAATTTAGCTTTTCCCAAGAGTAGCGTACTAGCTGGCATGTTTTGATTCTAGAAGCATCTCTGTTAACTAATATGTTCTCTCTGTGTGGTAACTGTTCAGTACGTACAACAGTGTTGATAGCTCTGGTTTGGATTTGTAGGCACAATAACATGTCTGGAGTTCTATGGTACTTCACATCTACTGAGCGGAGCTGAAGATGGACTAATTTGTATCTGGAACACAAAGAGATGGGAGTGCCTGAAATCCATTAAGGCACATAAGTGAGTTTCTTAATTCTGCATGTTCACATGAGTTTTCCTGTTTATTTTCCTTGTAAAGAATATATGTGGCTAATACATTGTTTTGTTTTTATCAGAGGGCATGTGACATCTCTTTCAATTCATCCTTCTGGGAAACTAGCTTTGTCAGTAGGAACAGATAAAACATTAAGGTGAGTTGAAAATGATGAAGAAATGCTGAGAATCATAGTTCAGTAACTGTAAGTTCCATTAAAAACAACAATTCCATGTTGTGACTAGACTGTGTGGCACTGATAAAACATATTTTAACATGAGATCATTGGTTTGTCTTTCTAAGTTCGAAGTACCAGCAATATTTTAAAGTATTTTTAAAATGTTCTCTTCTATTCCTAGCTTCTTGCTGTGCTCTTACTCTTTATGGTCACCTGTAGATGTATGAATGCATTTGCATTTTGGACACAAATTATTTAAACTTCTGAAAGCTGTCAGGTTTTGTTCAGTGTGAGAAAAGTAATTTTTAACTTGCAGCTTGTACATGTTGCTGTATGTGTGTGTTTTAAGCGTATAAGATGCTGTATTACCAGGGCAAATTGGTATTTGGGTTCCTTTTGGGCCCAGCATTGCAAGCAGTGGTTTATAAAATAAATATCACAAATTCAACCATATAGTGTGCAAGCGATGTATCAAGTCATCAGTTTCTCCTGCATTAAGGAAGGCAGTTAAATGCACAGAGATGCTTAAAAGCTTCCTTCAGATGCATCATGTCAGCAGATAGGACTTCAGTTTCACTACGCTGTTTTTAACTGGAATGCACATTATCTATTGTTGTTTTTCAGAACTTGGAATCTTGTAGAAGGACGACCAGCCTTTATCAAAAACCTGAAGCAAAGTGAGTTTATCAGTCTAAATCCACTAAAAAACAGATTTTTGTGTGTGTGTGTAAAGAAAAACAGATTTTGTTAATCAACAAGTCAGTTAATTGCATGCTACTTTCAGAATGTCTTTTTCACACATGCAGGCAAGCACATGTCCTTAGTAATAGTTATTTACCAGAAGGAAAACTTAGTGACACTACAGTAAAAATCCTTTTTTTTTCCCCTTGAAGTTTGTTGTTGGGACATTTAAATAAATGCGTTTTTTTTTCTTTTTTCTTTTTTTTCTCTTTTTTTTTTCTGTTAATCAGAAATGAACATTTAAAAGCATAGTTTTACTTGTTTATTCTGTGTTACTTGATTTTTTTATTTATTTTTCTCAGGTTTACCTAGAAAGCCGTGTCTAGTGGCTTATAAAGATTTTTACCATTAGATTCTCATGCAATATAGAACACAAAAAAAAAGGTGTACATGTGTATAAAAATGTTCCTCTGTGTACAGATGCCCACATAATTAAATGGTCCCCTGATGGAGAGAGATATGTGACTGTGATATCAAATAAAGTGGACATCTACAGACTCGACACAGCTTCAATCACTGGCACTATCACAACAGAGAAGAGAATTTCTTCGCTTACATTTATTACAGTAAGTGCAAAAGGGAAAGGTGCTGGGAGTTAACTGCATTGAGACACATGCATTTAATCACACTTGCATTTCATTTTTCCCTTTCCAAGGATTCTATTCTTGCCATAGCCGGAGATGATGAAACTGTAAGGTTCTACAACTGTGACTCTCAGAAATGTTTGTGTGAATTTAAAGCTCATGAAAACAGGTATTTTATATTCATATTATAAATACTAAAAATATATATTAAATATTATAAATATTAATGTTTGTATTATACATATTTGTGTTTATTTTATATTTATATTTATTCCCTACTTAAATATTTATGGCAAAGCTGAGTACTCAGTATACTATGTTCCATGACTTGCAGTGTTCAGCATATTTTACTATTGCTTTTGTTTCCTTACCAAAAGTAAATTTACTTGTGTACTAAATTCCAAATTCAGGACAGATTTTTTTGCTTTTGGTATAAGCACAAATACTGGGTTTTCCACACACATTACAAAAAACAACTGGGTATAGAATTGGGAATATTACAGTTCTAAACTTACAATCTAAGTGCCATATGCGTATGAAATCTATAGATCTTAAATATAAGATCAGTGTAGATCAAATCTATATTCATGTCTTAAATATTAAACCCAAATGTACTGGTATGGCTCTATGTTAATATTTTTTTTAAGGAGGAAGATTTTTCCCCCAGTTTCTCTTCCCAAAGCTCTCTTTTATCCAAACTGATATGCCTCTACAACTTACACTACCAAAATCTTCATGAGGCCATGGGGTTCTGTATTGCTTCATAGGCAAGAGATGAAAATGGCTCTACTGCAAAACTGGACTATACCAGACAGGCAAATCTGGTAATAAGACGTCCGGTAATGTCCTACTGTCTTACCTTGGCCAGTCCTCGTCACTGTTGTCCCCTTGGCAGTTCTGATCCTGAATTAACCAGCAGGCTCACCCCTGGTGTGGTATCTGAAACAGAGCTCCCACGTCTGGCTGGTGTGGAGCTGCTCAGGGGCCACTGGTGTCTCTAAAGCCATGGGCTGGTTGTCCTGGTGCATCAAAGCTTTGCAGTAGAGAACTGGTAGGTAGAGACACCAAAACAGGAAAGGTTCTGCTAAATGATTTGGGTTATATCAAATGCATGTTATATATATATATATGTAATATGTTCATGTATCTATATGGATCATGTATTTATATATATATATATATACACACATATGTATATTTTTTCTCTGTGTGGTCCATGTATTTCTGAAATTAGGCACTGGTATTTTCCCGCAAGACTATCCAAAGAATACTTAGCCTTTACAGATTCTGACTGTATAGCATATTGACATGAAACAAACCAGTTGCACTCAGTCCAGACAATAGAAGGGTGATCGCATATTCTCTGTTGTTGTCGAGTACCAAACATTTGTGCAAGTGCTGATTTGAACTCATCAGAATACAAAGGCATGAGCTATAATATCGCTGACATGGTTAATAGTGTGTGCTTAAGAGTACTAAAGTGTTCTGAATTGAATCCTACCTGCCTAATAAAGGCATGTATTCCTACTGTAAGTGACAGCACTCAAAACAGATTACCTTTTGAAGCTCCTGTCTGTCATTTGTGTTTTTTTCTGTTCGAATTGATTTTACACTGTTGCCTGTTCATCTTTAGCTGCTCTGAAGTGAACTGTCATGTTAAACCGAGTATTAAATTTTCTTCACAGAATAAAAGATATCTATAGCTTTGAAAGGGAAGGACAACATGTTATTGTTACCGCATCTAGTGATGGTTACATTAAAGTGTGGAATCTGGATCTTAATAAGGTTTGTCTATTAAAATGCTTGTTGCATTTATGGAAAAACACCAGACAATCAAAATTGCAGACTGTTCTGTTATAATGATCAATTTTAAATTACTGGTGGATTTTTATTTGTTAATCTGGGTGTTTTAATTCTTCTCTGTTACATATTCAGTACAGATGTATATGTCTACACATTTTTTATGCAATGGTATATTTTTATATATTTGTATATTTACCTTTTTAACAAGCTGCAAAATGAGATGATAGTGTGAAGCTCTCCTCTTTACATGAAATCATGCTTTTCTTCAGATGTAGCTGGCCAAACTATCTAAACGGTTACGTATGCTCTAAGGACCTCTGTGAATTTTTGTAGTGCTGGTGACTGTTGCTAATCTTTTAAAAAACATAAAATCTGTGGTTTGAGGGTGGTGATAGTTCATGTAAGGCAAAAAGTTGTCCTGCTGAAAAATTCAAACACATTAATATACTAGGTATTTTTACCTCCTGTATTTGCAAAGAGTTCTGAGCACCACCAGGAACTGTGCCTTATCTTCAACGTTTCCCATGTTTATTGTTTTGCGATGTCTTTCAAAATCAGAAATAGATTTTTTTTAATGTAATGCCTAATAATAAGGGATCTAATATATTTCACTATGAGTATCTTAAACAGTTCAAATATATAACTGTATTTCTAGTCTGAATTTGCCTATTTTTAATTTCAGCCCTCCTGATGATTTTTATACTTTCAAGTTCAATAGTGAAAATCCCTCTTTTCCCTTCATCTAAAATTTCAGTTCTGCTTGTACATGATTGAAATAGTGATCAAGGAACTCTTTAACTTTCTCTGTAACATTGTCTTTACTTTGACCAAATGTGTAATTTTTTTCTTTTTACTGTGTAGGCAAAATTTTGTGAAACCTTGTATAACTGTGTGGGCTGCTCTGCCCAGCTCTGTGAGGTAGAATGTCCGAATACAAACAGTTTCTAAAAGTCTGATGCTGCTATGCTGCATATATGTTTGTTTTATCCCTGATACCTGTAATAGGATATTTGCTCAACTATTCCCAGAGCTGACTGCTATGGGTGCAGTTGAGCAGTTTGAAACACACCCCTCTACAAAGGGATTATGTTTAATCAGCAGCCATGTTATTGTGAGGTAGAAAAAGAACCTGATCCAGTAACTTAATTCAGATTATTGTAACTGTACTAAAACCACCTATTACTGCGGAGAAACTTCTGAAACCATTAACTATTTCGTATACATATATATATATATACATATATTTAGTGGGCCTGTGACTCATCTACTTATTTATCATGTTTAACCACCTCTACGTGCCTGAAGCCCACTGATCTTGCTTATCAAGATATGCTCTTAAAGCTGCTGGGAGTTTTTTATAAAACCAGCACTGAGGAATGGTACCAGGAACAGGACTGTAGCAGTGTGACCATTAACCTGTAGACAGCCTCTGGTTCTCAATGTTGTTAAGCATCTTACCATTCTCCAGAAAAGAAGTAGAAGTTGGGCAGTAAAATACTTTCTCAGTTTAAATATTTCAATAAATTTAAGCAGAAATGAAGTAATGTTTAATTAACCTTTTTCACATATTATCTTTAGATTAAAGATGCACCGTCTTTACTGTGTGAAGTCAACACCAAAGCTAGGCTGACATGTCTCGCAGTATGGCTTGACCAACGTTCAGAAATGAAGGAAAATTGTGATAAGTCAGCAACATTGTCTCAAGGTAATAGAATTGTTTGTATTTCCAGCTGTTAATACAGATGTGAAATGGAAGATAGTAAGCAGGAGGTTTTTACTATATACCTTGGAAAACGTTTTGGCAGCTTGCAGAATTGGGGATATGGCATTGACAAGTAGTACATAGATACTCATTCCCATCTGACGTGATATATAGAGGACATAAACCTCTTTTCACTTCTATTGTATGGAAGTTTTGTTTCTCCTTGCTGCAATAACATACAGAGGAAAACACTGAAGCTTTTGAGACAGATAAGAAAATAATGTTTGATAGAAATGTGTGTCTGCTGTTCCTATGAACAAAACTGCCAAAGCAGTTGGCCAATTTAGGAAGTCTGGCTTAGGGGTTTTCCTTTGTTTGGCTAGTTGGTGGTTGTTTGCTCGCTGTTGTTGTTTTCCTGTATAGTAATTTATTTACATACTTGATCTTTAGATATTTTCAGATCACAATCCAAAGTAGCATAAATTGCATGCTCCACTGTAAATAAAATATTATTTATGGTCCCCCTTTTTGATTGGGAGATACAAAAAGTCTCTACCATTTTAGACCACAAAGTGGAAACAAATATCAGAGTGAATAATTTCTTGCTTTTTTTTCAGCAAATGAAGATGAGAAATCATCAACAGTCAGGAAAAATAAAGTTTGTGGGACAGATAAAAGTGATAAAACGGCAAAAACGGGTAAAAAAATTACTACGAAGAAGCGAAAATTGGAAACCCCACTGCAAAAGAAGAAAAAGAAACAAAATAGCTTAGAATGAAGGCAACTACTTTATCTCCTGAATAAGAAGTAAATGCTGGTTGTTGCTGTAGTTTTTACAATGATGTAAACCTCTGGCAGGACAAATACCTCTGAACTGATATGATTATTAAAAGTAATTATTTTTTTTACCCAGATAAATTGACTGATCATTCGTGGAGGTAGTAAAAGTGATGGCAACTTTTCCTAATAGAATGATGCAAAAATAAGTTCACAGTATGTAATACTTTTTTTTTTAATGTTTACAACAGCATACACTTTTTAACTGACTTTGAAATATCCAGCTAAAATGATAAAAATAGCTAAACCTGTCTGTTACATTTATGTCTCAGCTAAATGCATATTAAAAATACTTACAGTTTTTCATTTTTGTTCAGTTCACTCAAAATAGGATCTGCCTTTGTCATGCATTCTCTTACTGTAAAAAGAAACATAAAAATTAATAAAATTATTTTATTATTACTTTAAATAATTTAAAATAATAATTTAAAATTACTTTAAACTTTTCATGTGTATATTCACAAAAAATGATTTTTAGTTCTCAACATGGAGTTATACAGAGGGTTTATAAGCAGAATGTTTGTTTTTTTACTGTATGCTCCATGCATTTAATTATTTTTTGAAGTCCTTGCACGCTGACATATAGTCTAGGTCCCGTTTCTTCCAGGAGTTGATTCTTCCCCACTCAAATGAGTTTATACAAAATTCGCCCCATGTACTTTCAAGAACTGCCAAAATACTGATATTAATGAAATATGATGGGTGGATTAGTTTTACGGGTTCACATCATTGAAATCTTTTGGTAAGAATCTGTTGTATATGTTTAGATGGAAGTGTTTATGTCAGTAGGGTTTCACCTTCTCTTCTGTTCCCATATTTTTTCAAGTCCTTGATCTGAGCCATATTGTAAAAAAAAATAGTGTAACATTTGAAATGTTTGTCCCTCTGATAAAATGTCAGCCATCTGTTTTGTACTTAAAAAGTGAGTTCCTGACCTTCTCAGTCAGTGGGAACAGGATTTTGTCTTAAGTCTTATTATAAATACACAGTGGCAAAAACAAAGTTGAGCAGGACAAGGTCAGATAGCTGTACTAAAAGTTCTCTTTATTTCTTTTAAAGTAAGGCATTTTAATGTTGTCTTCTGTACTGCTGGAGCAGTCATGATTTCTTCTGTTTTCAAAAGGTAGTTGGAATTAGACTTTATCCAGATTCACGTTAATAACAGTATGCTCTTCATGATTCATGTAGCTAGAGAAAAGGTAGGAGAAAATCAGGAAGAAGAATGAGCCATATCTGGAGAGACAGGAATGCAGTCCTTGGGTTGTAAAGGTTAACTCCAGTTAACTCTGTGTATGCTCTGACACTTGAAGCAACGTGGGCATCATCTGGGCTGTTATGAGATTATTCATGTGACAATAGCAATATTTTCTTGAAGGTAGATGTCTGTATTTAGCTTTTGTAACATTTAGATAAATGATCAGAACCACATATTCATTATACCTGATTTATATGAGCTCAGTTTAATTCAACAATAAAGGGGGTTCAATTGTACTTCAGTTTAAACTTACACAGCTTTTAACTTTTTCAATACCCCAAATGTGTGTGTGTGCACAAACACTGGTAAATAATGTAGGACTTAGAAATGGTTTGTATACATGTCAGGAAAGATACCTAATCAGATTTTTAACTGTTAACTAGGCTCCTGTAAGTAAGTACAGACTTTTACTTTTCTCTCAGTTATGTTTATACTTTGTTAACTGTTTTCAGATATCTGTTCTAAACTGTTTATCGTATGTCTGTACTCAACAAAATGTCTGCCACTGTTAAAACAATTTTCATTTTTTTTTAATTTTTAAATACACGAGCTCATGGCCATGACCATCACAATTATAGAAGCAAGCTGTCATAAGCACCAAGAAAAACCCACTCTGTTCATAATTTCAAGAATGAAAAAGCAAAAATTCCATGGATTTTTGGTTCTAAGGTTCAGACTTACAAGTCATTTGTAAAAATCCAAACTCCCTTTGCACTAACAACTGTGCATCTCATGAGACTCAGAATAGTTTGTGGACAGAGAAGACAAATGTTAACAGCTTTTAAGGTGAAATGCAGAAGCAAGCCAGGGAGCAGAACTCATATTTTATACACCTTGAGTAAATGCTGAGCTACTAAACAGTGCGTTGCCTTTTTTTTTCTTTTTTTCTGGTGCACATCAGAATGTTTTCCATTGTAGTTCTCAGGGAGCTGGTTAGAAAGATAGAGGCGAGGCAGCACTGCAGAGAAAGAGATAGCAGTGAGAAAGCTCTTCCTGTGTCAGAAACTGAGCGTGGATGGCACTGCTAAAGTAGACGGAGCCACAACTGTACAGAAGGGCAGCCTGGCACGCAGCCTCTCAGCTGAGCCTCAGGTGAGTTCAGCAGCTTTGGGTTTCTTCCAGTTTCTCTGCAGCCCCTCTTGGGGATCCCCAGTGCTGGGATGTGAATCACAGGCCAGTGAAATGTGAACCTCGCAGCCTTTAAGCTGCCTCAACAGCAAAGCGAACCCCTTCCAGGAGAGGGGTTAATAGATAATGTTGGTTAAGGCACTATTACGGGAAATAGCAGATCTACATTTCAACCACTTGGGCCAAAGAGGGAGTTTAAGTGATACTTTGTGACCATGAGGGTAATTCACAAAGATCTGAAAAAAACGTGTTCTAGAGAGGGCTGGACTTTGCAGACAGCACAGCCCCGTGAAGTTTGCTGTTCTGTTACGAGGCAGTGCTGAAGCCCCTCGGCCGAGCTCAGGGGCTCAGCTGGAGCTGTGCTCTTTCTTCCTATAAAGCTAAATGTATGCAGGAGGTGAGCGTATAGACGACTAGAATAAGTCCTGCAGCACCACTTAGGTAAAGAAAGACACATTCAACAACTGGGAAAAAAAAAAAAAAAAAAAATGTAGACAAAACGTTTTGCATCTTGTAAGGTGCAGAAGTCCCCCATGTTTTCCATAACAGGGCTATGCAGCAGTTACCAATCAAAGCTAAAAGCAGCCTGGAGACTGCCCGCAGATCGTTTTGGGTGCTGACGGTGTGTTTTTTCTCCCAAAACAGCCGGAAAAGGGAAGCTTTGGGCGGCGCGTTGCTGTTTCACCTCCCCTTCCGTAGCCTGCTCCGCCCCAGGCTGTGTGAGCGGAGCGCCCAGGGCAGGTGGGCACAGCCTGGGCACCCTCCCCAGCAAAGCGGGTGTCATCGCTTGGGCTTGGGGTGGAGGGTTTAGGCAGGTTTTCCTCCTAGAGAACCTCCCTGCGGCAAAATATTCCCCTCTCGCCCCCTTTTTTCCCCTCCAATATTAAGAGCTAGCTCCCCTCACCACAATCTCTTTTCCAGTTTTCAGCATGGCTGTGGACTGGCTCGGCTTCGGCTACGCTGCCCTGGTGGCATCAGGAGGGCTCATTGGCTACGCAAAAGCAGGTATGGCCCTGGAAGGTGATTTCTAACCCCCCCTGAATTTGTGTGAGCTGGGTGGCTTCCTACCAAAGCCTCCTGCCTCGAAGTTAGCACAGATGTGAAGTTTGTCAGCTTGTGCTATGTGCTGATAGTTTGGGGCTGGTAGGGTGTGGTGCGCTGGGGGCTGAGCTGTGCTCTGGGCTGATAAGCTCAGTCTGCTTTGGGTGGGTGCTGATACCCTGCCTCTGCCCTGCGCTCTTCAGATAAACTGCCACAAGTTTGCTTCAGAAACCTTTTCCCCTGCTGTTTTAAATATAAGCATTCTATAAATATTCTTTACCTTTCAATGACATCACCATTTTTTCCCTTAGCGATTTATTCTCGTTTTAATGTTTGATGATAACAGCATACTGCAAGCTGCGCAGTTTGCAGAAGGATCCTTTTGCCAGGGAGAGCTGAGCAGTGCAGTGCAATCAGTCCTTGAAGTTCTTCCTTTCCTGGGCTTTTCCAGCGTAAGCTTCATCTCTGGCCTGCTTTCACTTCCCAGTTTGCCTGCCCTTCTGCAGACAGAACTGTGGATGTCTCCCTGCTGCAATACTGTCTCTTCCCACTTTGAAAAACTTGCAGCTCTCTTAACGTTTGCTGTATGAAGGTGTGTTCCTTCATTGCTGAAGGTAGGGAGAAACTTACAGTAGGTGTGACTACATGGATGCTAATGCCTGCTCCAGTCTGCTCCCTACTGCCCTAGGGCTCTGAGCGTAGTTTCAGGCAGGAGGGACGCTACTGAGAGCTTAAATAGCTAATTTCATCTGTATTTCTCTGGGGCCATTATGAAATGATCGATATCTTATCTTCTCTTCCCAGATGGGAGGATGTGATCATGCTGATGCAAGAAGGGAATTCAGCTCAAGGGATTTTTGAAGCGGGAATGGGAGCTTGTATGGTGACGTGCAGGGATTTTTATTTTTTTTTTTAAAAAAAAAACACCTTAGCATCCCTACTAATAACTTGGAGAAATCAAAAGAAAATTGAACTTTCAGCCATAAACCTGAGGTGTTCTGTTCTTGTACAGCCAAGTCTACATTATGTACCTTGGGAAGGATACAAGAACAGGGCCAGGGCAAGGTCTTCTTTTTTTTTTTTTTTTTTTTTTTTTTTTTCCATTAGTGAGTTGTTGTTTTGAGACCCAGGAACTTCCTGAGCCAGGGGTGGCGTGTTTGTCCTAGTAAGCATATGTGCCATAGGTGCTTAAACAGGTCCTCAAGGTAAAATTCAAGGGTATGATGGCCATTGGGTGACTCCCAGGATGCAGAAAGAATTGCATTTACCGCAAGTTGGTGCCAAACTGTATTCTGTCCAGGGCAGCCTCTTACTAGAGTGTCTGTCTTTGCACGCGTACAAGAATGTGATGCTTCCCGTTATCTTCAGCTCTTGCTTTTTATATTAAAAGCGGGATGTGAAGCAATGTTACAGCTGTTCTGCTGATGACTGAAAAGTGATTACTTTCTGGTAGCAGTACGTGTTCCGCCTCTAACAATGACAGGAGATCTTTATCAGCATAGATTTGCAACCCTGAGTCCTTTTAACGGTGACCTATAAAAACTGAATATATCAAGGACCATCCTCAAGTAGCATTGAGTCCTGAATTTTCCATTAGCCTTATTGAAAGTATTCACTGCTTGCAGAGGTCGTGCCATTTCCTTACCTGATGCCATCTATAAATTGCCAATTTTGTGGTAGCTCAGGATTATCATTTGTACTGAAGGCTTGATCCAAAGTCTGGCTATTTGTCTCCTCTCTCTGTTTGGACAACTCTTTATTTGTCTGAATACCCTCCTGCCCAGTTCAGTTCACGTGTCCTTTTTCTGATCTTAAACCCTTACTATTTAATCCCTTTCTACATCACTGCTTTTCAAGCAATTCCAGAATCGTTATTTGAAGCAACATGCTTTGGTCTGCAAAAGAAGACCCCAGTTCTTTTGCTATTCTCACTAGTCTTTCTATCATAAATGTATTTGTGGCTTTGCTGGTAATGAATTAAATACCAATGCGAATTTTATCTTGTGCAAGAACATTTAAACACGGTTCTTGATTCAGATCAGCGTGGTCTTAAAATCTTCAAAGACAACCCCCCCAGTCTGCTTTATAACAATGAATGCCCATGTTTTTTTTTGTTACTGGTAGTGTTTTATGAAGCAAGTAATCTAATAGACAGGTTTATTTCTGAGTTTCTACTAAATGTGTTATCTTTTATTCATTCAGGTAGTGTCCCGTCGCTAGCTGCTGGCCTCCTCTTCGGAAGTTTGGCAGGACTGGGTGCCTATCAGCTCTCACAGAATCCAAATAATATTTGGATTTCTCTGAGTAAGTCTTCTAGAGCTTTAGTTACAAGGAGTTATATTTACCCCAAAACAACTGGATACTAAAAATGAGTACCTAAAAGTCTTTGCAGAAATGTTAAACTGTTGGGGCTACGGATTGAGTTTCAATCAGATCTTTAAACTTGTATTTAGTGAAAAATCTCTTTTAGTGGTCAAACCTCATTGCTCTTCCTGGAATGCGAACCATTGGCATTTTTAGATTTTTTTCATTTTTAATAATGTATTGAAAATACATGTGGAAGATCTGCTTGTCTTTGTGTGTCTTGCTTAGTGATTTCTCACTACATTCCTGCTTTCCTGCTTCCCTTTGTAAAGAAATATAAAGTGTTCTGGGTGACGTCTCATCTTTTTGCTTCTATTCTACAACAGGAGATGAAAATACCTGTTGCTTATCATTAGGGCTTGTCTTATGGACATCAAAAAACCTACTGCTAGTGAAGGAAAATCTGTGCTAGGATAAAGTGAAACTTGTATAGTTTTAAAAATAATCAAACCAAATACCATTATTTCACATCCTTCAGGAAAAAAAAAAAAGTAAACATTTGGTGTTTAAAAGATTGTCTGTAGTATGGTGCGAATCTCCAAAATGCAGTTTTTGACTTTCTGCCATTTACCATGCACAGCCCAGGGTTGCCACCAAGTTAGGACACGTTTGCATGCTATCTATCACCTATCACTTCAGCCTCGTTACACCTATTGTTCATGCCAGTTGCAGAATAACATGACTGGAGCTTTTCCCACTCGCTAGTAAGTTAGGGTGCCTTGCCATTGAAATAGGCTGAGAATATATGTAGATAATTCCAGCAGCACAGCTGATGCCTGACACTTGTTACGCTGCTGTATCTCAGATACTTGTGGGCATCCACTGCTGAAAATGGTAATGATTGTGATTGACTTTTTTTTTTTTTTTTAATGTGTGGAATTAGAAAGGTGTTGCTCCATTTGGGGAGATTCAACACAGAAGCAAGCTACAATAATGCAGTTTCTTCTTCCTTCTTTTCAGAACTGGAGCTTCTCTTCTCCCTGACTTTGAGAAGCTAATTGCTGAGAGTCATTGCTTAGTCAGTGCTTAAAGAGGTGCCACTGACCAGAGCATTTGTTTGCTGAAGCTGTGATGTAGCACCTAGCTCTTTGCCATATAAAAGTCAGAAGTGAAAGGGGAAGGCCCAGCATTTCTCTCTGCTTTAACACTGTCTTCGGTGCAGTCCACTTTCACTTCCACATCTACTGGATAGGTCAACAGCTGCATGGTCAGGCCTCAACAACTGGCATAAACCATGAATGCAGAAGTTTAACAGGACTGAGACCCAGTATTTTGCTAAATGTGAGTGACAGTCAATTCTAAGTTCTGTAACTTATGGAGTAACATATGGAGTCCTTCCCTCCTCCTTTTCACACTTCAAGGTTTTTGGAAAAGTTAGGTTCTGCTGCGTTAGACAAAACTACATTTAGTTTGGCGCACGTTTTTTGAATACTAGCTATTGAATACTGAGCTTGAGGCATTTGGGTATCAAAATATTTTAATTCTTCCCTGTGTGTTGGATCGCGGTCCAGGTGTTGTACACATCTACCTACATGAGACTGTTAGGTGTCAGTGACAATATTTAGGACGATGTTAGGGAGCAAGGATGCCACACCTAAGACTGAAGATGATGGCTGGTCCTGCAAGATGTAGTTCATAAAAAAGCAGTGGTAGAAGATACGTTTTTCCAACCACCAGTTTTATGTGTATCTGTTACCACTGGGTAGCAGCTACATGCTAAGAGTTTCATCAGTATGATTTTCATAGAGTTTTCAAAGTATTCAGTCTTTCTTTGAGATAGTGTTCTAGAGATTGCCTTTTGTATTTTACTGTCCCGGTGAAACTGCTTGACTTTTACCTCAACGTGAAGTGGTCTGGGTGGATAACTCACTCTCTAGTCTTAGTGGAAGGTGGTTCATAGCCGAAAATGTTTGGTAATACTTAGCACTTACGAAGTACTTGCCTTGTGAAGTCGTTTGCAAATATAAGTTGGTTAATTCTCAGAATCTTATGGCAAGTTAGGCAAGAAAACACTAATCTCCCTCTTAAAAGAAGTGGGGGAATTGCATGTACAGGTTTAGTGATTCACTGGGAAGGAGTGGGTTCAGGGCAGCGTAATGCAGATTATTTCCAGTTACCAAAGAAGCACGTTTTGCCAAAAAAATGTAAGGACTGTGTATACTAGAACTTGGCTTAGAATACCTGCTCTTCATGTACTGAGGCATTCCAAAATTTGTACAATTTATTGACTCTTTTTGTCCATCTCACATGAAATAACCTTTTTTTTTTTTTTTTTTTTTTTTTTTTTTCCTTGATGATATTTCTGTTCTGTCCTGAATTGTAGCATCTCTGTCACACGCATGCACCTCTACTGACCGGACTCTTTAATCTCTCATTTAAGTTACATCTGGAACGTTGACTGCCGTGATGGGAGCGAGATTTTACAACTCTGGAAAATTCATGCCAGCAGGGCTAATTGCTGGTGTCAGGTACAACACAACATACTTTTTTAAAAAAAAAAAAAATCCCGTATGTGATTTTTTTGATTAATTATACTGAGATTACTTCGTACATCTTTTTCGTTTCTATGCATCAGTTATGTGAGAAGTATTTGAAAATGAATTGGCAAGTTGTTGTCCTTTAATTCTGTGAACTTACCAAGTGTTTCTCCCTTTACACAGTTTGCTGATGGTTGGAAGATTAGCGCTGAAGATGGTGGATAAGCCCCATGAAAAGTAACTGTTCGCTTTACAACTTAGTATCTGGATAAGGAAACCTAATAATGAAGCTGTATGACTGTAGAAACAAGAATACGAAGCAATTTTCTACATGAAGACAGCTTACTGGCTTTTGCCTTTTTTTTTTAATGGAAAGAAGAATGAAGGGGTGGATAGTCTACTATCTACTAGTGGATAGTACAAGACATACAAGGTAGCATTTATTTCAGTGATCTGGTAGAACTATTACTGTGTGGTGAAAAATTTGGTCCTGGTTTTATTTTTTTCAAACACATTTCAGTGTTTAACACTTCCAATTTTTATATTCCAAAGTATACGGACGATGTGTATGAAGTACACAGGACCTGTAATTAAAGTGTCACCAGCAGAAACAGGCTCAGTACAGCACTGTATATCATGCCTTTCATACGGAGTATCACGTTATGCTTTACCTGCTGTATTCTGAATTTATGTCTATAACACCAAACAGACCCTTTTTTAGTGTGAAATGATGCTAAAATGTTGCTTTTTTACAAGTAAAACTTGTTGCAAACCCTTGATGTTTTTGTATTCTTTCTGTCCGTATGGGGGGCAAAGGTTATCTTTTTTTTTTTTTTTTAACCTTATCTTCTTGTACCTACCTCAGTGGACGTCTGTGCAGTGAACTGCTATACAAATGCTGTCTTTTGATGATGTTTTAAAATTACCTTTTAAATGGAGGAGCAGAAGATTAAATCTTGGGCCTTCATTAACGCATTAATTTAAGTTTTAGTGATTTACAATTATTGATATATTTAGAGTTTGTAACTCCCATTCTAAAGTGATATTTTACATAATGACTACTGATGATTTACTGAAGTTGTCAAATTAATTCCAGGTTTTTGGAAGTATTTCATACTGTGACCTCGTTTCTGGGAACTTAACCTGTAGATAACCTGATTTACAGGGACCAGCACTGAAAACATGTGAAAACATCTCTGGAATTCCAGTCTCAGTTAAATTGTACTCTGTAAGTAAAATATACTTATATTTAGAGTACATTAAGTAAAACCCAATAGACTGTTTGTAATGGCCTTAAAATACTTTTAAACCAGTGAATGTAATTTAATAGAGAATTCTATCACTGCTACAGAATTTTCTAGAGTTATTAAAGAATTAGAGACATCACTACCCTTTTTCATACCGCATGTGCTTTTAGGCATGCGTCTAAAAGGTAATTCTACAAATTTTGTTTCCTATTTTACTGTGTAGGCTTTGGTGTGTGTGGGGGGGTGTTTCTTTTTCTTTCTTTTTTTTTTTTTTTCCTTCCACTGAGGGTGTTTTTTTTTGTAAACTGAGATTATTACTTTTGCATTGAATTCGCTGTATTCATGCCATGACTTCAGGGAAGCTGCATGCTGTGAGCAAGGCTGTATCTGGATATAACATTCTAACAGTGATTTAAAAAAAAAAAAAAAGGAAATGAATAGTTAAAATGATTGTTAAAGCTAGTGTTTTCAAAGCACACCCTGAAACTAAAAAGAAGTTAGTTTAACATAGCTAACAGTATCAGCGTGATCTGGAAAGACTTTGTAGAGATGGAGAAGGGGGGAAGCCAGGCTGGTGCAACACAGACCGAGTCACCGGGCTTCAACAACTCGGAGTTTAGTCATGCCTCCAGAACGTGATACGTTATAGTACTGACCGAAGAAAAGAATTCAGCTTAGCAAATCCTTATTCCCAAGAGTGAAAGCCCAGGCCCTCTATTCCACATTACCGCCAGTGCCTGGGGGAAGGTGGGTGGCAATCAGTAGTATGAACTACCTTGCTCCTCTCTTTAGGACCTCGCTCAGGACTACAGGAGGGAATTTCCTATTCATTTTGGTGGATAAATCATCTCTTGGAAGTAGGAGCTCACCCCAGGCTTTGTAGAGGGGATAGATATACAAGAGTACCGTCTTTAATAGCAGATGCTTCCTGTAAGTCCCACAAAGTGTGAGGTGTCGGGCTCGCTTCTGGCATCCCTCTGATGGGAGCAAGCTCCCATGCAGGAGAGGGCCCTGTGGCTCATGCCAAGGGCTGTCCTGCACGGGGAGTATTGCCTGGGGGAAGTCACCACAGCAGAGAAGAGAGCACAAAGTGCTGGGACCTGTGGGAACAGGAGCAACTATTTTCTGGTTTTCTTTTAAAGCTAAATAGTCACTGACAAAATACAGGAATGGTCCTGAAGGGAGGGATTGAACCTGAAGTGCCTCTGCCAGCTGGAAAACCATCCAGACAGCCTAAATTTCACCTATGCTTTATGTTTACTTTGGGCTAGCCCTGCTCCAGGTCTGTTCACACTCAGGACCTTGTGTGTGGCCTCCCAATTTTTCCTCAGAGCCTTTTAGTGGTGCCTTGTTCTTCCCGCTGACTAGACACACACCTTTAGGTAGGGTCGTAATGCTGAGCATCTTCTGGTTGAGGTGAGGTGCTTGCATGGGACAGCACCAGGCGTGAAGGGGCTGGGAATGCCACAAACCACCCAGCTGGTGGCTTGTAAGAATGTTTTTTGGGGGATCGAAATCTCATATACTTGGGTGCCTCAGTTGGGCCTTACTCTTTACAGATACAGGACAGAGACCTAGAATATGGTAGCAACATACTGAGGTTCAATTACAGCGTTGGTTTGAGAGGAGGAAAAAAAAGGCCTGTTACTCACCTATCAACAGATGTCACACCCCAAGCTGTTCTTTCAATTTATGCGACTTTCACAGCCAGCAAAATCCCTTTCATTTAGTACAACTGTGTAACGTAGCATATGAATGTAAGTAACACCAGCAGTACAGGTGCCAGTCTTTTAGAGCAGCAAAGGAGAATGAGAGGAGGATGGAAAACATTTCAAGTGAAATGGTTTAGGGGGAAGTAGTCACAGGCTGTCCCACTTTATCCCTTGTTCTAAGAACGTAATGCATGACTGTAATGCAAAGCGTATCCCCTAGCCCTTATCCTGCCGCGGGCTTTGAAAGTGCAATTTGCCATGTCCCAGTTCTGTCAGTCACTGTGCTGGGAGCTGCTGGCACTCTGTCATCCCTGGCTGAGGGTCAGTCCATGCCAGAACTAATACGGCCTGAAGTATTCAGCAATTACCATTTTGTGGTGTTACAATTCCTAGCTTTCTGGCATTATATTCATGCTTTCTGACTGAACAATTTAATCTACTTGGAAAAATGGGAGGGGAAAGAAAGGTCAGGAGAACCTCCAGGCAGTTCCAACAGAAGGAAAGCCTTTGTTCACCCAGAATCCCTGCAAGAAAAAATTGCCAAGTGTTGCATCAGTAGCAGCCCAGAGACATCTCTCTTGCTTCCTTGAAGTGTCGTGATGGAGCAAATCAAAATGCTTATGCTCCCGTGCTGTATTCCAGCTCAAGTCCAGCACACAGGTGACTGTGGATGTTTTTTTAGACTCCTTGTGCCTTCCTTCTGAACCCGTGAAATGGAGACGTTTTCTTTCTCTTCCCCTGCACGCAGTTTGTCTTCTACATCCCCGCCTTTTACTGGGTGCTTTTACCATGCATGGCATGTTCTCTGCCCCAGAAGCAAGGATCAGTAGGTTTGATGTAGTTTTACTGCTGGTAGTTAATATAGTCTTGTTTTAATTGCCCCTCCTTCCTCTCCCTGAGAACTGCTCTAGAGGAGGCAACAGTAGGTCATAGAAGAACGAAGCTTAAATCAATTTACAGAGGATTGTCTGAAACACCAGAAGCGCACTATGGCTTGGTCTGTATTCTGAAGAGATTCTTATTTGCTATTGTGAAAGACAGCTCTATTTTCCATAGAAAGGTGAAACTGGACACGCTGACTTGGGAAAAAAAATACACACTGCCTTACTGCCTTAAATAGTACCTCATGGGGTGTCAGAACCAGGTATAAGTCAGGGCTGCCACAAAGGCACCTCAGCCATACCACAGCTCTACTCTAGATGGGAGTAAAGCACAGTCAGAAGCAGATTTCACCCCCTAAAGGCACTCACCTGTGCTTCAGATGGGTGCTGAAAGGCTCCACCTGTTGCTAGCTACAATAGGGTCCCGTTGCAAAGTTTCTCCTTGTCCTTTTGGGGAACTAATTTCACACAGCACGACACCAGACATCCTGTTTTCCAGTAACTGGGCATTTCTGGTTGTTAGCCTGCTCTGCAGAAGCAGCACAGTACTTACTGAGGAATAAAGGGGAACTGTGCTAGCACTGCTCAAAGCAACGGCAGGCGGTAGTACAACCGCAGCCAGGCTCACGATGCAAAGCACCGCTGTCACCACGGAGTGAAAGGAGACGTGCCAGTTTTAGGCTGAGGCAGCAACAGTGGTAAGCTCAGAATCTGTGACGATGTTTGCCAGGACTCATTTTCCTGGGACCCTCTAGTTACTCTTAAGATTGATACAACCACAGCTTGGAGGGATTATAAGGGAACTAGGGACCTGGCTACGGATGGGATCCGCTCAGTGGCCTATGCAGCTAGGATACCATCCTCAAAGAGCTGATGGCTTGGGAAAAAATGGAATGATGAGATTGTCTTGAAGCCCAGGATCAAGCTCTATTCGTCAAGCCCCTCTCTTCCCTCCTTTGCCCGTCCCGGGCAACAGAGTTGAGAACCAAGGACCTGGCCTCACCCAAGATAGCTGCAGCACGGTCACTTTCCCTCTGCTCAAGGAACTGCACTACTGCCTCCAAAAATCCTAAGAGAACAAAGACCTGGTCTTCAGAATGTTAGTATAAGATGACAACAGCATTAATTAAATAGTAAGGCTTCTGCTGGAATACAGCAGAAACTGGACATCTATGAAGGCTAAAATGACAGAAACCCACCAGTTTTTGAATAGTAGTATTTATCTAGAATTTATCTATTTTTATCTACTATTTATCTACTAGTGGTAGGAGACTCTTGTGACCATGTCGTAACATCCCCGACAATTTTCAGACATGGCCAAGACCTACTATTGATTGAATATATACCAAAATCAATTAGTATCTTCTGCTGCTATTTGCACACGCTGTTAATAATGACATGTCTGGTCACCTTCTAGTCAATGACAGTCCTGAACTGCAAGTATTTTTTTAGGCAGAGATTTCCAATTAAGATCTGTTTTGCAATGCTTATATACATACCTGTAACATGTCACTTTTCAGGATATTTTGGAGCATGAAGATAAATCTAAATTATGAGGCAGTAATACAGAAGATTTTCACCTGTCTTTCAAGAGCTCTTCAATCTCAGATCATTTCTTGAATTCCTTTGAGCCATCTTGCACGCCACCTGACGTACTAGCTCATGCCACAGCCTGTTACTCACTTCTGTGACTTTTGCCGTTGGAGATGCATTACTTGGTACTACAAAGGTTTCAGGATGAAGCACCTCAAAACATTTCAAACTTTTTATTTTCAGGCTGTTTGCTTTTTGAGTCTCCCTGCCATGTACCAAAATGTGATGGCTGTCTTCACCATATTGTACGACCACATTTGTCATGCTGCATTTGTTAAATCCAATGACCTCAGATGCTTCTAAGTGGCACGAGTCCTCCCTGCCCCTCTCACACACTCCCAAACACCATTCTTCTTTAGAGTCACCATTCCAAGTGAATGGTGGGCAAACAATAATGAAGTTAAAATTGTACATTTTATTGCCAGGTAGCCTTTGGGCAGACGAAGGGTTTTTCAGATAACCAAAATGTAAACTTCTATTCAGACAATTAACTCTCCTGTACTACTGAATCCCAAGAAGGTAGCAGGTAATCCTTACTATTTCATGCGGAGTCCCTCTTTACTTGCTTCAGTCTCCTTATGGCAAGTTAAAATCACTTCAAATTTAGGAAATCACATGTGATACTTCAAAGTTTGAGGAAATGGACTCCCCAAACTTCCATTTAAATCTTTACTGTTTCTCTATGATACCGTATCAGTCTCCCAACTTTGGAATACCAAGATAAAACTTGCAAACAATTCCAAAGCACAGAACTTTCAACTTGCATTTATTTCAGGTTTATAATGAAAGTCATTTTACACCAACTTCAAAAAATCAAGTAAAATAAAAAGCTTTCAAAAAATAACTTAAGAAAAGTGATTTAGAACAGTTTTATTTTGCTTATTTCCTTACGCGGCCGATATTGTACAAAAGTGCCACAGTAGCAGTGATACTGAAGTCTACTTACACATCTTACACAATTTTAGGTTAAATCCAAGCACTGAATACTCAGAGCACTTTAAATGCATTAAACAATACAGATCAGTAATAGCACAGCCCAAATGCCAAAATATCTATTTTATACACAATTTTAAAAGCACTTAATGAAGTTACATGACTTCCAACTTACACCACACAAGTTATTTCAAAAGACACTTATTGCAGAGTACTTATATCAAATAAATCTGCAAGAAATAGTATTATTCTAAGGGCTCTGGAAAATGACTAGCATATTCAAGCTTAAGTCTTCGTTACAGTCATGTCAATAAGGTTTTTGCTACTGACTTCACTGATGCAAAGATCTTATTCTCTCATTCTTCTATCAGATAAAAGATGTAAAGGCCCACGCATGGGATTTACAAAATAGCTAATTGAAAAACATTTCCACGAGGCACATGTGCAGTATGAAAATGAGTTATCACAGATTTCAGAACTGCAGTCTTTAGTACTCTTCAGTATGAAAGTCACAGACATTGCAGCAAAAGCAAATGAGAACAGAAAGAAGAGCACCACTGTTAAACTGCTGAGTTCCTTTTTAAGGCTATGTTACTGTGTTCTGGGAAGAAAGACATCGATACTTTTTGGTTTTGGTATTAATTCCCTGGGTATGTATAATGCTTTTAATCAAGTTATTAAAATGCATTTCAAAGCAAACATTTTTGTACATGTGAATTGCTTCATAACTACAGGTAGACTCCAACAGCCGTGATATAGAGATGTGTAATTTACACATCCATGTAAAAGATTTAATGTATGTGCAGCTAGGATATTTAGTAATGAGTATTATGATTTCTCAGTATGAACAGATTCGCTATAATTAACTAGTCCAACTTGAGAAGCTGAAGATGTACTGGGTCTGGCTGGGATGTTAACTTTCCCTGCAGCAGCCCATACAGTGCTGCGCTCTGCACTTGTAGCTAGAACAGCAGTGGTATCACACCAGTGTTGTGTCTGCTGCTGAGAAGTGCTGGCACAGCATCAGGACTCTCTCTGACCCTCCTAGGGGGTGGGCAAAAAAGTGAGAAAGAAACATCACCAGGGCAGCTGACCTAAACCAACCAAAGGGATATTCCATACCATACGATGTCACACTCAGCAATAAAAGGTGGTAAAAGGAAAAAGAGGGGAGGGGTGGGCTCTTGTTGCGAAAACGTCTGTCCTCCTCCCAAACACTGGCTATGTGCATTGAGGCTCTGCTTCAAGGACGTGGTCAAGCATCGCTCATTTGTGGGAAGTAGAGAGCAATTCCTTTCCTCTGCACTTCCACACAGCCTTTACTTGTTTTGTTATTTTATTTATTATTTTTGTTATTCCCTTTCCCCCTCCCTTTTCCCTTTTTTCCCTTTAGTTGAATTGTTTAATTAATAGTATTTCCTTCGTATATCTATATTTTTTCTCTTTAATTAAATTATCCTTATCTCAACCCATGAGTTGTTCTTTCCTTTGCTTCTTCCCCTCCTCATCTGAGGAGGGGCAGTGAGAGAGTGGTTGTGGTGTTGTTGAGCTGCCTAGCACAATAAAACCACCACAGAAGATTACCTGGGTTTTCTTATTAAAAATAGTAGGCTGCAGAAGTGCATCTCACCAGGTTCACATGTTTATGTTAAAGCCATAATTTGATTTAAAAGAATGAAACAGAGATAAATATAATGCTACTAAAACCTTTTAAGTTTTAATATTTCACATCAGAGGTGCAAATGTGAAGCATTAGCAGTATTCATATGAAAACGTGAAAAGTTAACAGGCTTCAGCTTTATGCTGTTTAATATCAACTAAATCACTTAGGTTGTGTGTGTGTGTGTCTGTGTGTTAGGTCTACCTACAGAATACCATCTTCATTAGCCACACATACGCTTGAGCTCACTTCACCTATGCTTTCAGCTCACTGCACATATGTGGCAGGCTCCTGTCCAGAACCAACCTTCGTAGTGTAACTAGATACATTCTCCCTATCGGAGTTACTAGCTTGAAAACACTGCTATCCTAAGATAGCTCTGGGTTTCTACACAGGAATTAGCCTTTGTCTAGCCACAGTGAACTGGCACTTGTCTGCAAGCACTGGAAGAGATACATTCCTCACAATGATGGGACTGAAGAAACAGATTCCTGGAAAGATGCCAAATAACTAATTTCTTTTGCTTTAGCTGAACTTCACAAAGCTGTACAATTTGTAGGATCAAACAACAATTTGCTTAAAAAATAAGGGTACTATAAGCTTTGTTAATTTATTCTTAATTTTTGTTCACAAAATGCAAGACAAAAAGGTAAAAATAATTTAAACCACTATGAACAAATTAAAAGCCTGAAAAGTGGAGAAATGAGAGTCCTTCTGGTAACTGTTCTACCAGAAGGTAACTGGTAACACGCATTTGAAACATTTAGAAACACATACGACTTTGTTTTATGTGAAATAATAAACACAAAAATATGCAATAACGTGCATTTTAATTCTGAAAATATTTTGGGGGTAGGTATCATCTGTGAGTTTGCAGTTCGTTGTTTCACAAGCTCAGGATGTTCAGGATGAAATGCAGTCACAGAATGCTTCACATTTAAGGCTCACAGTTTCCTAACTATGTAAATTTAAATATGGATCACTGCCTTTCATTTTCTTGGCTACAAACCTCACACTACAGCACAGTAAGCTAGCTGAAACCCAAACCATCAAGGCTTCCATGAGATCTGTTTCTTTATTGTTCTAAGCCCCCTTGAACAGCAGCAGCCTCTGATGCTGTACAGGGTACTCACCTCCAGTGCTACATGTAGCCACAAGGAATCAGAAACAGAGTAAACCAGTGCCGAATTAAGGAAGTGATTAATTGCAAGAACCATCTCCCCTAGACAACATGTATCACTCAAAGTCAAGAACTGCGCCACTTTGCAGGTCTGATCAGAATCACCTCTCTCCCACTTTAGCTCGGGATCTGGAAACAATTCACCATCCAAGAACTGTTATACCATCATCGCATTTTGTTCATGGCATTTCCCATGCAACAGATACCTTCCGTTGGCAAAGAGCTAAGACAGATGTTCTTACAAATTTTACAGAAATTGTTCCAGATTCATAATATATTTAGACCAAACTTCACACATTCCCTTAAGCTTGCACAGTACAGAAAAAGGTAATAAACCATTAACAAAAACCATGCAAAAAACCCACAACCATCAAGCTAACATATCTAAATAAAAACTAAATCAAATAGAACACCAAAATAATATATAAGAGCTTATCTTGTTCAAGGTCTTGAATAACATCAATAATTGTCTTTTTTTTTTTTTTTTTTTTAACGTTAAATTTGAGGTAAAGCAAAATAAGCCTTAATTTCCCACCTTCCCCAAATACCGGTTCTTCAGATATAAAAGGAACCTGTGCTCTTAAGTGGCATTTAGAGCATATACTTGTACTTCAAGACTGACTAAATTTTGTATTTCCTTCCATGCAAAGGAGTAACTAAAATTCCCAAATTTACCACCTTAACATGGATACAAATTAATAAAAATATGAAAATGCTTTAAGAATATTCCCTTTAGTGCTTTTAACAAAGATTATTCCTGGTTTAGTTTAAATTGTGTGAGATATGTTGAAGTAAATCTTTAAGATTCATTTTTGTTCTCACTACTCAACAGAATCTATTTGATTATCAGTTCTCTCACTTTAAAGGCATTGATGGAAATTTACATCATTCTGACAGCATATTAGATAAAAAAATGCAGCAAACACAGGTTGAAAAAATTATACTACTGTTAAGTATGCAGTGATGTAAACTGTAAAGTATCACAATCTAACTTTAGATGTTAAACCATGAACATGCTGCACAACTGATCATTTGACAGATAACCAAAAAGTGCCTTGCACAATAATTTAATATCTTCACCTGTAAGCTTCTGTATCATAATTCTACATCAACCATTTCAGTCTTGGACATCAAAGTAGTCAATTACTGGCTCTTCTTTTAATGGTTTGGATAAACCACTGCTTCCACTGCTCCTGAAATTATAAGTATATTAGATGTTACTCACTCTGCATGAAACAGAAGATAAAAGTAAGCTGAAGTCACAAATTCCTGTAACATCTCAGTGTGCATATGCACGCTGCATTGACAGATAGCATGTTCTAGATTATGCTCTAGTGGAAATATCTTAATGCTTCAGAAAACATTTAACTATGATTTTGGGGAAAAATATATACTTTATCAAATTAATATATAACAGTGCATGGCTGCATTGATACAACTTGTTTTTGACTTTTACCAGAAACTACCATTAATCACTAATATTTACTGCAAAAACACTAACGTACTGAAGACTAAATACTAAATACACCTTTAAATAATAAAATATAAACATAAATAAAAATAAATTTACTAACTGTCCTAATAAATTATTTTATGCCAATAAGACACAACTTATCTCTTACACAGAAAAGTTAAAGATATAAAACACCCCAAACCTCCAAAACATTCGTCTCTTCTCAACTATCTAATCTTTATAAAAAAGAGAAGTCCACAATATTTGTTTTTATTACTGCTCTTATATCATAGTCAATCCTACATTCTGTTAGTATTTCAGTTCAGGTTTACTTCTGTGGACAGAAAAGCTTAGTGCAGGCTGCAAGCTCCAAAGCAGCATGGAGACTGAGAAAACAAAGGCTCAGGGAGCATAAAATTAAAGTTTATGAACACTATTTCTTGAAATAATCAGCAGTAAATCAGCACAAAATTGAAGAACACCATTTTAGAAACACATTTCTTACTTATCTGTTTGTTTGTAATGGGGAATAGGCGGTGGAGGCCTGTTCTGCATTTCTTTATCTAGCACAGAAGTTAAAGTATTGCTTGGACAAATGGATTTCCCTCTAGAAAAAATAAAAGAAAAGGTTATTTTATTCAATAGGAATTTATATTCATTAAGAAATTACGGCAAAAAAATTACATTTAAAAGTAGTGGTCCCACTGTCAGAGTTCATGTTTGTATTTCATCTATATAACTATTTAATTTTCTTAGAGTCACAGAATATCCTGAATCAGAAGTAACCCACAAGGATTGAGCCCAGCTCCTGGCTCCACACGGGACTACCTAAAAATCAAACCACCTCTTTGAGATTGTTGTCAAAATGCTTCTTGAACTCCAACAGGCTTGAGGCCTACCTGGGGAGCCTGCTCAAGGGCTCAACCATGCTCTCAGAGAAGAACCTTTTCCTAATACCCAATGTGAACCTTCCTTAAAGCATCTTCATGCTATTCCTCCCTTGGGTCTCATCACTGGCCACCAGAGAAAAAAGATCTGCACCTTCCTCATCTCTCCCTCTCATGAGGAAGCTGTAGGCTGCAACAAGGTCTGTGTTCACAGATCACTGCATCTTTACAATATCCAATGCTGTGGAACCATGTTCTTAAACAATGGCAACAAGTCGCATTAAAATTACTCATCATTCTGCACTAAAATTAGGCCCCTGTAAAGTGGTCCTCTCTAAGGAACAATGACAGAATCACAGAATGGTTTGGATCGGAAGGGTCCTTAAAGATCACCTCATTTCAATACCCCTGCCATGGACAGGGACACCTCCCACCAGACCAGGTTGCCATCCAACCTGGCCTTAAACACTTCCAAGGATGGGGCATCCACAGCTTCTCTGGGCAGCCTGTGCCAGTGCCTCAAAATACACAGCCACTGCCTTACCTGTTAACCCAGGTGCATGAGACCAGAAAAATGATATGCATTAAGAATAAAATAAAATAAAATGAAAATAATCAAACACCTCTTCTGCCCTCCACACAAGTTACTATTGTGCGACCACAACCATACAAAGAAGCATCCCACTTGTGCTTGTTCCCTCTGCAATACAAGGGCCACCCTGTGGCCACGGTGCAGGGCAGTATTTTCTCCAACACAGGAGGAGAGTATGCTTTAGCATGTCCCTAGGCTTGTATTGGCTGCGAGTGACGCCAAACTTCAGTACTGCACAGTACATATCCAAAGGCTGCACTGGATGGAGACAGGGAAAAGATATTAAAAAACATGGAAGCTGCTTTGAAAGATTATTACAAAAAGGTATCTAAGCCATTTTTTTTTTTTTTTTTTCCAAAATAAGTATCATACACACTATATCTTTAACAGGCTGTGGAGATGTGTTAAAGTTTCCTATGAGTCACTTTCATGAGCAAATTTGCTTTGTTTCAGCTTCCAGTCACGGTTCCAATGTTATTGAAAGACTGAAAAGCCTTCCATCACCAGCATCTTTTCCATTCACAGAATCTTCTTATTCATTTGAGAGGGGGGAGGGGCGAGAGGAAGGAAGTAAACTGAATAAACTAAAATCTGTATACTTTGTAAGGGTCAATTTAAGGCCAAATGACTTAACAATTCTGGTATACTAAACAACATTGCTTTCCTATTTATATCTGAATGCCTCTTCTTCTTAGGAATGTTTCACTACCTTCTGAGATGTAGACTCTTCTCTGAATATTACCTGCACATGATACATTTTTTTAGCTAGTTACTTTTTATATGGAGAATGAATTAGCTTGGCCTCTCCATTTCCGAACAGGTGAATAAATGCTGCTTCTTGTCCTTCATTCTTGCCCTCCTATTTACATTGCATTCATAACTTAACAGTAAATTTTATTCCACACTGGAAACAAACATTTGTCTGAATGCCTATTTATGTCTTTATAACTTAAGGTAACCTTAGCCTTTCCCATTCTTCTGTTCTCACAAGTACCATTCCATTTAAAACCACTAGTATACATACAAAGAAAATAGCAGACGAGTAACTATACATTAAATTATAGATATGCTCTAACATTGTTGTTTATTCTTATATACAGCAAGCCACTGACTTTCTGAGCAACCCACTCCACAACTGTTACATACTTTATGAATCTTCTTCCTGCAACTGTTTCAAACCTGATGATTTTTATTTGTGCCCATTACCTTGTCTGCTGAGAGAAGAAAGAGAGAATATGCACTCTCTACTTGGACTATGATTTCAGCTAACTTTGTGATAACTCTGCAGTACCTTTCCAGGCATTTTCCAAGAAGACAATCTGTATCTCTTACTGTTCTTAAAAATCTTCTATGCCTCTGACAAACCAACTTAGAATGCAAAGTAGGAGTAAATGAATTTACACTTACCTAATGTGACCAAAACACTTAATAATTACACTATATCGTTACTATTCAATAATGTTCTGTGCATTTCTGAGCTTAAAGCTGCATTTACATGGAAATTAAGAGGTAAAAAAATCCTACAATTATTTTATCAGAAAACTGCCATAACTTACTAAAGTAATTTAAACATATTAACCATATAATTATACATAAAAATTTAACCACATATTAAATCTCTAAAAATCTATATAAGCCTGTATATGAAGATATATTTATATACTCACCTACATATATAATTAAGTTATATATAAACATTAAATTAAATGCTGTTCCTAGAAGGAACACCAAAAATATGGGTCTTATAGGGATGACTGCTCTCAAGAACCCTTCGAGGATGCCTCAAGTCCATACAAGCTACCTTTGAACACTGGTCACTTCATAACAGGCAGGCACCCCTTAACGACAGTGCCGGAGGCTCTGGCACCCAGAGCTATCAGGGGAGGAAACTAGTGCAAGTAAGATACATGAGGAAATCACAGACAGGCACAGTGAAGTGAGTGTGTCAACTTGGTGAGGAAAGCCTTCCGCTTTTTGCCATACCAGTCTGGACATAAACTTTTAAATAGGTACTGCCCCACAGAAGGAATCCTTGGTCAGAAGGAATCTGGTATCGCAACTGCTCAAAAAGACGGTGAATACAAAGGCAACCAGCAGGGAAGCATGGAGAAGGGCACTTAAGATCAACCTTGACATTCAACACTGGTAATGTTCTTTATATGCTTAGACATCGGCAATGCTGTACATCAATGATTCTAATGCAGCTAACATGATCTACTCTTACTGATGTGGTGGAATGATGACGGGGCTGATGGCAAAGTAGAGTTATGGTGCTTGCTCCTAGCTAGAGGAACTCTCCTTAGCACCAAGGATACTTTCTCACTCCTCTGATCCAACTTGTATGGTGATGTTACCATTTCAGTGACATAATGGGGAAGAACAGGAAAAAATGGTGCTTTTTGCCTAGCATCATTTCTCATTATGTATACTTGGAAACACCCCTAAAAGAAATCTGCAGGGAATACTGAAAACAGGATGAAACAAACTGAATCAAACCATTTGGGCTTTGTGTTAACTAGACGCTGGATTTGAAGAAGCTGTTGTGAAACTGAACTCAGCTTTAGGGCTTACTGCATTCAGCTCTTTGGCCTCCAACACAAGAAAGACATGGACCTATCAGAGCAAGTCCAGAGGAGGGCAGCAAAGATGATCAACTGGGCTGAAACACCTCTACTACAGACAGGCTGAGGGAGTTGGTTTTTTTTTTAAGCCTACAGAAGAGAAGGCTCCAGGGAGACCTTACAGCAGCCTTCCAGTACTTAAAGGGGGGTCTACAAGAGAGCTGGAGACAGACTATTTGTCAGGGAGTATAGTGATAGGACAAGGAGCAATGGCTTTAAACTAAAACAGTGAAGATTTAGATTAGATATTAGGAAGAAATTCTCTACTCAGAGGGTAGTGAGGCACTGGAACAGGTTGTGCAGAGAACCTCTTGATGCCCCATCCTTGGAAGTGTTTAAGGCCAGGTTGGATGGGACTTTGAGCAACCTGGTCTAGTGGAAGGTGCCCCTGCCCATTGCAGGGGGATTGAAATTAAGTGATCTTTATAGTCCCTTCTGACCCAAACCATTATATTATTCTATGAAATACTCAAAAAATATCATCCTAGAACTTGAGCTATCAATTGTCTGAGGCTTCAAAGAGTTTTATGTCTCGAAGAAGTGGTCTTTGCCACTTGAAATAAAATGACAATGAAAAGAATCTTTGGATGAATTCAATTAGGAAACATTGCTACGCAGCTGAAAAACATTGTTATAGAGCACTCGGTGTCTTTAAGAGCATAAATGAAAGTGCAGCATTTGTGTTCTGCATTGCATGACCTTCCCTAAACAACACAAGGGAAGGAGTAAATGTGCAACTTCTAAGGCTACAGAAGGCTTCCCATTCTAAAGTTGCAGTATACGACTGTTTTTAAAACATCATCTGTCCTGCTCGTTTCTCTGACACTTTCTCCCCTTCTTTACTAATTTCTCATAATCCTCAAGCCCCTTCCTTTTTCTAAGGAAGCTTTTACAAACTTGGTCTCTCTTCTCACCCTTCTTTTGTAGGAAAAAGGGAGGTATCTTAAATTGGTTCACAGAAACATCAAGAGTTATCTTAAAGTAGTGTCCCATCTTTATTGAAAGAAATCAAGATTCTAACTAAGCTAACAGGCTCAGGTACAGCCCATGGCACTGTAATAGCAGGGATGGTAACAATTTTTTATTTTTAACTGTAGCCAATATCTACAGTTAAAAAACAATTAAACGGGTTGTTGAAGAACCACAATTTGACAGTGCTGAATTAAAATTTGACAATGCTAAACTAAATAAGCCACTCAGTGACAAAAGAATCAAGAAAGCCACACTCTCTTCAGTGCTTTTCCCCCAGCTAGATTCCCTTCATTTCCTTTTATACTATGAACTTCCTTCTACATGACCTCTCCAAGCATCTCTAATTTTGCTTTGACATCTTTTATATTTGCAGTAATCCGTTTCTATCTTTGTCCATTAACAGAAAACAGAGGATAGGACTTTCTGTGGCAGGTTCAGGTGGGTAGAGAACAAGTAAATTCCAATACGAGCCTTCTTTAAAGAAGGTGCAAATTTAGATGTGACTTCTCTATCCAGCCATTAATATCCATTAAATTTTATTACATTTATCATCCTTGATACTTTTGTCAAATTTAGCTGATAACAAAACGACAAAAAGTTACCGCTAAGCCAAATGGAAAACAGACTTGCAAAAACTTGTTTTCTTAGCTTTTTCATTTTTAATTGGGTTTCCTTCTCTGAAGACGTATTCAACTAGGGGGAAATAGAACCTTATCAAATGATCAGTTTAAAACTGCTCTAAAAACTTTTAAATGGAAGCTACTGCATGCTGCAAATTACCCTGTAAATAAACTCATTCAATTAAGTGACATAACCATACACGGTTACTACAAAACAAAATGAATTACTTACTTCACTGCAGTGATAACAACGTTACGCTTTGGTTCGTTGTCATAGCTCACACTTTCAATGCCATACACCTGAGCTAATTCATGGATGATTCTGCGATGATCCCTGTTCATTGGTGGGTAACAATGACTCTTCTTTGTATGCTTGCCCTGAATTAAAAAAGAAAATATATATATATAAAATGAGGAAGTGAGCAAGCAAAGAAAGGTGAGTAGAAAGGGAAGGTGTGTGGGAGAGAGAAAGCTCTTCTACCTCTAAAATTTTGCCACCGTGACAGAAAGTAGTACCACAAAATGCTAATACATCAGTATTAGCAAAGAAATCATCTAAAAAACATCCATTTAGTTCCCACCTCAAAGCATATATACACACATTTATGCGTATATTTAAGTTTGAAACAAATCTGGAATACATGTATTCTGTTTACATCCCAAAGCTGCAGTATAATTTATCTGAATTTTTCTTTTTCAGACTGGTTTTTACAATGCACATAAACTGCACGTTGCTACAAAGGCATCAGATTTGGTTATCGCTTCCCTCTACCAAAGAAGTGAGTTATCTGCAAAACCTGCCATGTAATAAAGTCTATTGATGTCATTAAATAGACACAAAACAGTAGTTTTAGTTTCAGTAAACAAAAACTGATAATGCTTGATTTGACAACAATTGTTACATAAACAGTCAAAGAAAGAACAGAAAAGAAGCATCCCTCCCTCCTAATGGATTGGGTGTCCTAGCAACAGCAGATACAGATGAGGGTAAGATACTCAGTCTGCTTCAGGGTTTCAAGACACTCTGCTTCAGCCTTTGCCTTGGTTGACACCAACAAGGTCTCAGAGGTCTTTGGGTCTATCGACGGGGTTCAAGAAGATGACAAACTGTCAGTATTAGATAAAGTTTGAGTCAGGGATTGCAAGAGAAGTCCCAGCCTGTATAGGTTTCTGGGACTATGCCGTGCATTTAACAATACTGAGAGACTAGGAGAATGTGTTGTTCTCTATCATTTTTGAAATTACAGACATCGGGGGTAGAAGCCTAATGACTGGAGAAAGGCAACTGTTGTGTTTTCAAGAAGAGCAAGACAGACAACACAAGAATTACAAGACAATAAGCTACATTTCAAAGCCTGGGAAAAAAAAAAAAAAAAAAAAAAAGAGCAAGTCCTCTCATCAGCCATTTTTAGGCACATGAAGTAGAAGGTCCCTTGGAAGAGCCAGAGTGGATTTATGAAACTTTTTCAGTATCTCATTGGATAAAGCTTATTCATTCAGGGGCTGAGTTCAGTGTTGGTTCTTGCTTCAAGAAAGAGCTGCACTAGATTACCTCTGCAGGCTCCTTCCAACCTGAATGATTCTAAGACAACTTCTGACAGGCTATGTTAAACATTCAAATACAAATGTCTGATTAGTACACCTTTGGATTACACAACTGTTACATTAAAAAGCACTTGCTGTACAGATCATGTTAAAAGTTTCTTCAAATCATTAAGATGCAGACAACCCCACTTTACAATCTAATAAAAGGACAATTTTGATAAATCTTAAACCACACAAATATTGGTTCAGGTCTATTATTGCATGATCACAGTACTGCCAGAAGTAACTTTGATGCAGTACCGTGTACTCTTTCTTTTTTAACATCTAGGAAACTATTATTTTGATATAATCTTTAACTGATTAGACTGAGCAAAGGAATACTCCTGGAAATTATTTAAACAACTGCAGAAATCAACACAGGTTCTTGAAACCTCTTCTTGGGTCCTTTACAGTATTCTTACTGTAATCGGTATTACTGTAAAAGAGGAATGCTACTTAACAGTAATCGTATTTGTTATAATCTTTTCTTCTACTGTTCAACTTGGCAAGACATTTAGTCACCAGTCCTTCCAGAGAAAGGCAGAATGAGGATGAAACTCATCCCCTCCACTGAGAGGAAGGGAATACTCATTCTGCTGCAGTCACCTAAATTCATCTGTAGGAGGCCATATCTAACAGAGGAAGATTAAAGGTACAGTGTACCTGCCCTGTAGATGGATGGTTAATACCTGCCTCCTCTCAGGCTGTTAAGTAGCTAAATTATGAATAGTAACCAGACCTGAAATGGTGGTCAATCTATTCCACGAGTCTTCAGAATAATCACAAACTGTCTGGATAGAGTTACTTAGCAATAAACAGTAATAAACCTTCCACCTACTACTACACTTTCAGCATATATTTTGGATAAAGAAAACTCTACAGATTTTGTACCTTTAGAAGGATGATCTTTAAAAAGACGATTCTGGGCTCAAAACAAAAATCAGAATTTCTGTCTGTGTGCTGACAGAGCTGGATGACATGAATGTTTTCTGTCCTGTCTGCTTACACATGTCAATAGTGACAACTCTGCTGTGCTAAATTAGTACCTACTAATGAGCCTAGGGGACCAGATATTCATGAAGCAAGCAAAGTCATAAATGACAGATAAGGTTAACTGTATTAATATATAAGTGTATATTTACAAAATGACAAATTGACAAATTGACAAAAAGCGTCAAAATCCTTTTTATTACTCATTTTTCTGGTTTAGATGAAATTAGTATCCAAATGAACAGTGCAAAAATATAAACAAGTCAAAACAAAAATGTGTAAGCATAAGTTACAGTAATCAGTACAAAATACATGGTACTGATACAGGCAGAGCTACCTGAATGCTTCATAGACCAGCATGCAAAATACTTTTAATACAAGGAAGTAAAGCTTTACATCTAGAAACAAAGAACACGAGTCACATCTCAAGACAGAAAGGATTTAGGAGTCATGGTAAACAAACAACTGAACAGAGACTCAAGCATAAGACAGATTTAGGGAACTTGGCAGAAGAACAAGTAAGCACAGTTTCCTTGCATAATGCCATGTCAAACATATTAATCCAGTCTTTGGATACATAAGAAGTGGGAGTTGACTTGTCAGGCTGGGCAACAGGCCTGAATGAAGAGCAGTGTTAACACTTACCAGGGATAGAGACATCTCCAACACAATACAAATACCTGTGGTTGCAAGAGGGAACATGACTGGTAATCAGGAATCTAAACATTTCAAGGAGGAATTTGACAGCCTTGTGAAACTTAATATCTAACTAAATAGAGAATTTTAAGGTACAGAACAAAGATTATGACGGGACTCCTCAGGTAACTGTTCAGTTTGCCTACTGAAGAATTCATGAAAATAATTTTTTACCTGTACATGCATCATAACATATGGACTCCAAACGGTAAGACTTGTGTAACATCTTTGGTGTTCAGAAAGAAATCTCTTCCCCTTTGAAATATAATTTGACTTCTGGGACCTCCAGTACCTTATAGAATAGCAATTCCCAATAGCCTGAGGTGCAGGTGGGTGCAGAACTCATCCTTGAGGTACTGAATTGTCAGGTGGGCCTAACTGGTTCATCTTCATCATGACAGAAGCTTAAATGAGCACTGAGCAATTCTCCCTTTAGGTCAGACAAAGGAAGGATTGTCATGCCTAGTTTCATGCCTAGTTTTTTTTTTTTTTTTTTTTTTCTCCATACTCTTCTGCAATGGAGACTCTTTCTAATAGACACTCAATGGTCTGTTTTGTAGAATTGTTTTTATTTAACAAATACTTTGTTACTGGTGAGAACTAAACATGGGAGATTTTCTTGAGCTCTCCTGTTCTCTTGTTCGACCATATTTTATGTCACAAATCCATTCTATATTACTTATTCAAGACATATAGTCACCTTTCTTTACCATATTACATATATTTGCTGGCTGTTGGTATGGGAATATATACTGGTATATCCAGTTATCAAATATACAAATGTGTACATACACGTATTTCCGTGTGCAGGTGTGTAAAATAAAGGCAGTATACAAATGTATAAAATAGGATAACTACAGGCAAAATGGTGGGCAAGTTATTTTTAGATAATTATAATTATTTTACGTGTGTATTAAATGAGATTGGAGGGGCCTGAACAGAATTAGACACAAATAATCCCTCTTGGATTTTCATTCTAATATGGGAAAAAAAGGTAGGAACATGAGACAGGTGGACAAGCACCAAAATTGCTTAAGAAACACCACACAAAAAGAAAGGAATAAAACTAGGTGATTGAAATGGAACATAAGCAGTCCTAAGGGAGAGGAACAGGGAAGGACAATGATGCTTTCTACAGAAGGTTACGTTTCTTGAGCTAAGGACTGCTGAGGATAGAGTGTTTTACACTTTCAACTGCATGCAACAGGTCAAGCACTGTGCAGCAGCAAGCCAGTAGTACACGAACCAGACATTCCCAAAGGCAGAATTCTGCTTCTGCCACAGGCCTATGATTTTGTCTGTGGAACTGACCTCTCTAGATATACTGGAGTCTACTAACTATTAAGGCTGAATCCCAGTCTCCTTATAGGAGGAAGAGGACTACCTTACACAGAAATGTCAAAGGGCATCCACTCCACAGATTTGAAAGCAACTTCCACTACAGGGACTGAAAGAACGTAGGGCTTTCACCCTTGGAGTCTCAACCTTTAAACACTGTGTTTGAAGATTAATACTTTATCAGTGGAGATACAAAAATGAATGATAATCCACTGATGCATTAAAACCTGGCACTGGTTGAATCTTTAAAAAAATGCAAAAAAAAAAAAAAAGCTTGACTGTCACAGAAGTGATTTACTGCTATGTTTTAAAACTTTTGTTCTATCTATTATTAAAATATGCATTCTAATAGGGTCAAAACAGATCTAGTGTTAATCCATAACTATTAGTACTAAAGTTTCATAAACATTATTCTGATCCCCCCCAAACTAAACAAAACTGTTTCTTTTAATAACTCAAAGAATACCTGAATACTGACCTTATTCACAGCTTCCACAAGCATTCTCATCTCCTTCTCAACATCACTGACAAATTTTAAATCCTTCCTGCAACAACAGCATACCAGGTAAATGAGGCAATAGAATGTACAAAGATGCAATGATTTTATCTTCTGTAATGTGTAAACATGCGTAACGTGTTGTAATGAAAAGTTACCATTTCAGTGTTTCTCAGTTTTGTAATTTAGGCAACTCACTTAATTAGATTACGTGATTAGATGGAAAATCAGGTATTGGGTATACAGAGTAGAATTGTTTTCAAAGACAGAAAAAGTGCACCGACTGATTTTACAACTTATCTGGTGTAACAAATTAATGAGAACAAGAGTAGAAGCATAAAGCTATTTGTGAGGAAATAAAATATTCTTGATATCATGGATTTTTTTTAATTAATTGGTTTGCCCTACTTAATCACAGTAAATTGAATCTGTCAGAGTGAGCTTTGTGTTCTGTTCTTAAATGAGCAGGTAAACTAATTCCAAAAGTAAGGTTAACATTTGTTAGAGCATCGTCCCCATGGGGAAAAATGTCTACCTGAAGAATTCATGTCTCAAATCTGGTTAGCAGTAAAAAAAAATAAAATAAAATCTGCACAATCAGTAGTCTCCTCTGTAGAATCCTGATCAGAGAACTGACTGAGTGGAGACAGTAAAAAATGACTGAGTTTATTTCTCATTTCTTCTTGACTCTGGTTCTGGTCTTGCAGTTTTAGTGCAAGTTTAGTTTGTGTTGTTTTGTTTAGTTTGTTTTGGTGTTTTATCATCTTGCTCACATCCTATTTGAAGAGTTCTGTTTGTGGGTTGTCCTGAGCTGGAGCTTGTTTGTATATGTACAAATAAATCCAGGTGCAATTCATACTGCCCTATCAAACCAAATGGAGTATCTCCATTTCCCAGGACACTGATGAGTATCTACCACTTGATTGAAGTATTTCAAGTTATTTTAAATTAAAGTAAGTTTGAAAATACGAAATTTATTAATCATTAGGATACTGAAGCAAGTGCAAAATATATTCAACAGGCCTACACATATACACAGAAAGTAGAAATTTCTTAAGTGATCTTTATCATTTAAGCATCTTTTTACAAATCTGTCTGATCCCTCCTTGTCATTCCAGGTTGCACAGCGTTTACTAGTGAGATGCTTTTGATATTAGCTTGACTTTCTCTTGCCTCATTTTCAGATGTTGCAGTCTAGTAGCTCTCCTTGCAACCAGCATTAGCATAGTCTTAACTATGCATCATGCAAATGTTTTACTATTGTCTTTATTTTGAAAATTGACAGCAAGGCAAACAAGTAAAGGGACTAGTACACAGAAATAGTGTCAGACTGTAAGAGCTTATTTCATTACTTGGTTATCACTCTTGCTTTTGTCCTGAAAAAATTACAGAGAGCACAGACATAGGGGGTAGAAGTTTGTGAAGCCAGTAGAAGAGTGCATGTACTGATTTCTTGTGAGAGGAATGGTGGAAACTGATCTTCCCATTGTAAATCTGGCCCTGTTACAGAACAAAGAAACCAACCAGACACTTATTATTTAAACTTCTAATTTTGCTGGTCTTGAGAAAAAACACATCAATTCCTTTGCCTCAATGATCACCTATTGCCATAATCACCATGATCACCTCTGAAGAGAAAAGGAAACAGACATTTTTACAAAAGTAAATAGAATCGATCTTCATTTCCTGAGTTGCTCTCAACACTGTTTACCTATGACACTTCTCATCATTAGAACACATACCTTGCATCTTCTTTTAAAAGGTCACTATACTTTGGTCCAGAAGAACGGATGTTGAAAGGGTCAGAATTATCATCTATTTCAAGAGCCTCAGCAAGACGCCTAAATTCAAGCAGGGGAGGGAAGAAATAACTAACTAAAATAAATAAATAAAAATTAGCCCCTAAGAACATTTTGTCATTGAAGAGATGGGATACCAATACAGATAAACAACTCACAAAAGATAGAGTCTGTATATTTGATGCTAATTTACAGGAAAGGATTTTTTTTCCACATAGCATTAACTTTTTTCTGAAAAAAAGTCCAAATTAAAAAAGTTCATTGCCCACCTGTTCCTCTGAAGAGCTAAACATTCTTCATCACATTGCAACCTGAATTATTAAAAAAAAATACGATTAGAATCACTATTTCTCCTCACAGTTTTAAATATGATAGCAACAAAACTATAGTTATCACAGCCTAAGTAAATACATATCAGAATAATTTACTTTATCAGATCAGATAATACAGCTAGCAACAGATTAGACTTTAATACACCTAACAGACTGATTCTGAAATAATCAAGTTCACAATACAGAGAAGAGATATTGTAACAGAAAAAAAAAATAAAAATAGGACTTGAAATGCAAAGACTTAAGGAAATCAAGTTTCAGACAAAATGTAGTTGGAGAAACTTGACGATACCTTAAAAAAGCGATAATAAAAGTAAAAGCACAAGCTATTTAATTCCAGGGGAATATCAGGAAGTACAGAGAAATCACCAAACTTAAGACAGAAGTGGTTTTGTGACTTAAAAACAGATGTGCAGTGCAAAAATATGACAGCACAAGTGTCAAGCATAAATGACACAGATGTACTTTTTTCCACTATCCTAAAAAGGGTAATAGCAAAAATTATAAATAGTAAGACGACGACTAGGAGAAAAATATGTCCTACCACTAGTCATCCAGAAAAGAATGTTAAGGGAAGTCTGAAAAAAAAACTTTTATGAACTCCAAGGTGTTTGTGGGCCTGGTACACACCAACATGAACATGTGTCAGCAATGTACCCTGGCAGCAAGGAAGGCTAATGGCATTCTGGGCTGCATTAGGCAAAGTATTGCTAGCAGGTCAATGCAGGTGATCCTTCCCCTCTATTCAGCACTGGTGAAGCCACACCTCGAATCCCATGTCAAGTTCTAATCACACACACCCTGCTCCACAGTACAAGAGCGACACAGACATACCAGAGAGAGGGCAGTAAAGGGCTACAAAGATGAAGGGACTGGAACATCTCTCCTATGAGGAACGGTTGAGAGAGATGGGACTGTTTGGGCTAGAGAAGAGGACATTCAGCAGGGATTCTATTAATGTATATAAATCCATAAAGGGAGAATGCAAAGAGGACACGCCAAGGCTCTTTTCAGAGGTGCCCAGAAGCAACATAAGAGGCAATATGCACAAACTGAAACACAGGAGGATCCTTCTGAACATCAAGAAACACTAAAAAATTTAAAAAACAAACAAACAAACCAAAAAAAAAAAACAAACAAACAAACAAAAAAAAACAATGCATGGGTGACTGAACACTGGCACAGGTTCCCAAGAGCAGGTGTGGAGTTTCCCTCCTTGGAGGAAAACTATTAAGAAGCTGACTGGATGTGGTCCTGAGCAAGTGGCTATATAGGTAGTCCTGCTTGAGCAGGGGGCTTGGACCACTTAACCTCCAAAATGTCCCTTCTAACCTCAACCATTCCATGACTGAGTTTGCAGAGTAGAAAAATCTCTGAAACCACAATTACATTGTTCCATGTGTAATTGTCACAAGAAACTAACCAATGATCATTAAATACTCATTCTACAATTCTACAATTCTACAATGAGAATTAATACTCATTCTACATTAAAGCAAAAACAATAACAGCTAAAGAAATGCAAAACATCCCATTAGCAGTATTACAACAGAATCAGGCTATTACTTAAAAGTCTTTTTTAACCGTGATTCTGCTGACAATATTATGCATTTTCCAAGTCACCTGTTCTTCAAGTACACACAAGGATTTCATACATGTTTCTACAGGTCTGTCCTTACCTGGCCTGCTTCATTTCTTTTTTCGTAATAAGCCTACTGATTTCCACTGAATCTCCAAGCTGTAGATCTGTTAACTTAGTGGCTATAGATATAGCAGCTATTCTGAAAAAGAACAGTATTAGCTTTCACTTGAGGCAGGACATGAACCTTGGAAATTGTATATGAAGCTTCAGATTTAAATATCAAGGTGGGAGAAGTTTCCTTTTCAGATTACGTAATTGTATTCTAGTTCTACATCACCTAGTTTTAGGAGTCTAATCTAGCTGTATAAATAAAAAGGTTACTCTCTCCTCTTCCAGCAACTAACAAACAGACTTGCTCCTCATGGAATTATTCAGAGCACCAATTCTAAGCAAGTCTAACTAGGCAACGTGAATACTCTTTCTTGTCACCTGCTGAATACTCAAACTACATCTGACCATATAGGTTTCATTACTTTTTTTAAAAAAACTTTAATGCAACTCTTCTTTTACAGGTTTTAGTTGAGTACAGTTAAGTGAATTTATAAAGTCCTTTGAAGTTTGCTTAGAAAATATGGATGATACAAGCCATAAAGAAAGAGTAAAATGCCTACCGAGACAGTTACAATTTTCTTTATAAAGGTTCTCCATCATTCCCATGAAGCAAGCTTTTCTAGTCCCGTTTTCTTGCTAAAGTTTTTGACTAAAATATACAGTAAATTTTTAGTGATATCCCACACCTTTCTCAAAATCCTGAACATGAAAAATTCTATTATTTGAACTCTTTCCTGTTGATTTTCAGATAAAGGGATATATTTGCATCCAAACAATTAACATGACGTTCAGAGAACAGCTATTATAAAATTAATATTATGACTTTATTATATTATAACATCAGGAAGGACAATCTGAGACACACCATCAGCTTCAAATTTATCGGGTTGTGACCAAACAACAGGCCATTAGATGACAGTTCAACAGCCGCTATATTGTGTATACAGACAGAGCTGCACAGTCCCTTTTCTGTTCCCTTGGGCATTCTTCTCATGACATTAAACAGCTTTGAGCTTTGTTAGTGAAATGCTCCCAGTAACATTTTTGAGAAAACTTGGAAGAATTTAAATCTGTGCAGTTTTCAGTAAGAACAAAGCAGCACATCCTCAGCTGGGCTATTATCAGGTCCTCAAAGAAAAGTGTTAAAGAAAAAGAAATAATCATTAGGAAGCTTTCATTGGAAGACAGGAATAATCTGTGACTGCCCTCTCCTATCAACTGGGATGAAGAGCTGAACTTTGGTTGCATTTCAAGTGGAGAGAAATTAGCTTTTTGATTCCCTCTTTACCACAGCCACAGAATAAGATTTCTTTATTATTATCATCCTTATTTTGCTATTTCCATTTCATAAGTACCAAAGTCCCACTTTATTTCTTCTTTTCCTTGTGTGTTCTTTGCCCTCTCAAATAAAACAACAAAGGTTAGAAATAGGATCTGGAAAAAAATTTAGTGCAAAAAATTGAGTTGAGTAGGACTTGGTTTGCATATTAACAACCAAGCTTTAGATGCCAAAGCTTTCATTACAGTCAACAGAATATGAAAAGCTATTCAACTGCCTAAATTTAGCTGTTTCAGCTTTACCACTCTTTAGCTTCCATCATCTGTATTGACAAGATTCCATCAAACATTTAAGTGGAACCAAGACAGCAAATCACACAGGGAATATTATATGCAGTCACCTACATTCAGATGTCTGAATCAGAGTTCCATGGATGGGAGATTCAAGCTTTGATGTACCACCAGTTATAGACTAACAGTGAAAAGACGAATGTGTTCCAGGACAGCATGGCTGGTATGAAAGCTCAGAAGGATGAGAAAGAAATTGTAGGTGTTAAGGACAAAAAAAATGTGAAAAATTTTGTGAATTAAAAATATTAAGTCAACCCTGAAATTAATTCAAATTGCCTAAGTCCAGCAAAGGAAGTAAAATAATTATCATAGTACAAACCTTTGATATGTATTAGATGCTTCTGAGCAAATCATACTCTCCTTTCTTCTTCCACATTCACAGTGAAGATCAACCTGTTGCAATTACAAATTGTTTACAATTTAGTCTTTTTCTGTCCTGGGAGGGTTGTGAAGGGCAATGAATTTTCTCTGGACACCCAACCTTTGCACAGCAGGATGTTGTCGGGCAGGGTGAAGAAGGATGACATGGAGCCATACAGGGATGATTACAATATAGCCTTGGAATAACACAAGGTTGTTTACACTCTTCATCTATAAGACATTCTCCTTTATGACAGATTCTTTTACATTTGTGCATTCCACATTTTAACATTTGATTGCAGCGAAGTCCACAGGAAATATCAGTGAGATGACATGGAATATTACTTCGCAGCTGAAAGAGGGAAGAAAGAAGATGACAGCTAAAAGTGAACAATTACATAAGCAAATCTCAAAGCACTTTTACTGTTCACACCTTCATTTGGCATTGCCTATGCAAGAACTGTAATACTAAAATATATTAGAACTAAGACTGAGTTATTTATATCATAGTCCAATATAGCAGATAGACTTCACCAATTTAATCACATTAAACACAAACTCCAGTAATATATTTAACCTCAAAGAAGCTAAACAAACAGTCAGAGAAAGTGAAATATCAAATGCTTATTCTGTAAATTATATACACATAAAAGCGCATCCTGAACTTTAGTAAGTATTTTCAAGCTACACATTATTTAGTACTAAAAAACTTTAAGACTTACTTCATGCTTGCCCATACACCATTTCTGAGTCAGGTAGGTACAGGGTGGACACTTCTCCTCACTATGACATGAATGGTACACTGCAGCCACAGGGTACAGGAAAATTTAAAAACAAACAAACAAACAAACAAACAACAACAAAAAAACAGTTATTACCATACTTCAGTCAAATGCCTTAAAAGAGAGTGCAAGGACTATCTAAACATGAGTTGGTATTTCAGTACCAGTACTTTATGGGAACTACAACGTGTTCTTTAAAATATTCTTTAGGAATTATGATAGCAGATTTTTAGGTGAATATTCTTCTGTATTTTCCAAGTTAAATGGTAGAAAATAGAAAACATTTGCAACTTCTGAGCAGGATTACACTATTAGACAGAGTACATCAGAACATGTATCTGTTCAACCTGTGCTGTATGTTTTTCTGTCCACCAATGTCATTCTAACAGAAACTGTTCACCAGATTATCCTACCGTTTCAAGAGAACACGTAATCTTTGCAATATAGCATTTAATGCGTTGTGACTATTAATGTCTAAATGTCGCCATCTGGACCAGAAAGAAAAATCCAATGTTTTTACCAGTCAAAAGTAACATCACTGTTACTTGTGGCAAATTTTTAGTTGGTTGACTTCAAAGTACTAACTTTTGGAAATATTCACAACTACTGCAAAAACAGCTAATAAAAGATAAATGTGTTTTCAAACAGACCCATGTATGCTTTACTACAATTTTAGTATTTTTTTTTTTTTTAAAAATGAACAACCTAACTTACCTGGATGATTACAGTCATGTGGCCTGGTGCATGTTTTCTTACACTCTGGTGGCTGAGTGCCACAGGGGACAGGGGGGTAAATCACTGATTCACCACAGTAACAAGTTAACTCATCAAAACCTGGAAAAGCAAATCACAAAAGAAATATATCCTAATGTATGTGTATTTGCACTTCTCTACTAAGAGAAATCTTTAAATAAAGATACAAACATATAACTCTAGCTTCTTTTTTGATATTAATCACCACTATAATGAAATTGTTAGCCTTTGTGTCTCCTACAAGAAAACTGGACTATATACTTTGACATTGGATACTTTGACAGCAACATTTTGAACTGGAGCAGGTATAATGCTCCTATCCAGTTGAAAGCTGCTCAGGTTTTATCCTTCACTTAAAAACATGGAGATATCTTTTGGTCCCTTTCTGAAAGCCCATCATCCAAATTTTGTGATTGCTTTCCCTCTCTTCCTAACTCTGAAATTTCTTTATAAGTTTTCTCACACCTGTGGTCAGATTTTGTCCTTTGTACTGTCCACACAGTACTGGGAACATTTCAGATAAATTACTGAAAGGACACCACACTGTAGACTTCTGCCTAGAATCTCTTCTGTATACTTCATGTCATTTAGCACTACTTGGATACTCTTAACCAGCTTAAGAACCTGTCCAAATACTTCAAAACCAATTTTCAAATACATTTTTTTTTTCTTTCCTTATTTTGGAAACAGATTTTTAAAATCTTATCACAAGATTCCAAATCTCATTCATAAAATAAACAAAGGAATAGAAATTATTTAATACACCATCCCAACAACACCTAATTCTGCACAAAAATTAACCAGTTTACTGCTGCTTTTCGGAGTTTAAAGAAACTGAGGAGACTGATTGAAGCACAAACTACAGTTGTTACAGATTTTTATAAAAACAGCATAGTAAGAGAAAATGCTAGTATCAGAAGTCATACAGAAAGAGATGAGAGAACAAAAAGAGAATATAATTGATCTATAAAGGAATAAAGAGATAGTGGATCAGAAAGAACAGTAAGAGAGAAGGTAGAAGGATGTAACAGAATAACAGGCCAGTAAAATTGAAGATAACAATTCCAAGCTGAAGATGTGTGCATCTAGCTGCTGAATCCAACGGATTCTGGGAACGAGGGGATTACTCCTTTCCAAGATTCCACTAAAGTCAAACCTGTTTAAAAACATATACAGGTACACCCTGTAGCAAGACTGAGCAAATGTTCCAGAGACAGACACACTATACACACAACAGTAACATTACCAGACACACAGACTAATACAGAGACTACTAAACATCAACATTTCCATAAACAGATAAATCAATAGCCAAGTCCTCTTCCTCCTCTCCAGCTCATCAGGATTAAAGTTCACTGGTGAACACACAAACGCACACACTCTACATTCACATGCACACCACATTCATGGACTTTTGCCTAATATGCATACCCAGACACACACAGTCACTAGCTGATGTCCTGGGTATTTCCAGAAGTAAGATCTCTCCCAAGCACACATACCCAGGTCTCTTCAGGTACTGGCACCCAGACTGAGGGGCCCCTATAATTTTTGATCCCCTTCCTCCAGCTGCTAGCATACAGACTTCTCATATACTATTGCCTCTCCAGTTGTTAGCACAGAGACTACATGCTCCCATAGTCCACAGCCTCCAGTTGCTGACATTTAAATCTCTTATGCAGAATAGGATGAGAGTATACTCAAAGATACTAGATCTTATTCCTAGGATGGGATAGATAGTGGTCATCAGGTGCACAGGTTTCGCTTGGTGCACTGCAAAGCAGGTTCTTACATGCAACTGTTATCTTTTATCTCGCTTTCTCTCTATTCTCCCATGCATGTACTTCCATTCCCCTCCATTCATCTTGATTCCTCCTTTTGTCTTCTTGTCTTATTCTACATAAATGATCTACAGCAATGTTTTGTCCCCATTGGTCCCACTTTTTCTACATCTATACCTAAGTTTGCTATTTCTGGCATTATTAGCTGCGTCATACAAGCATTACATGATAACTTAATGTTGGAACTCTCCCAAAAGAGTTCCCAGTACTCCCCTCCTCTCTGAAGCTCAGTGACCTTTCACCTTAACATCTGTGAATGAAAGCCAGTCATTCCTCATTGTACTGTCTGAAACTCTTGTTAGCTTTTCATCTTTTTTTTTTTTTCTCCTTACATTCAGCAGTTTCTTACGCCCAGTTGTTTCTTATAGCTGTTCAGTCAGTAAAAATCTCAGATCAGGTCCCAGCCTTTTTTCCGTGTGTCTTACATTGGAGCAGTTAATAGAAAGGATCACAGTTTTGATCTAAGGAGATTCTGTGGTTGAATCTCCTTACAGAAACAAGCAAGAATGCTGGGGAGAATAAAATGTTAAGGGTTAGAAGGAGGGAAAGAAGTAGGAAAAAGTTGGAAGATTCAAAATGTCCACAGGTTTTCTGCAAGCATGGGAAAGAGCAGGGCTTTTGCTGTCCCTCTCTCAAGTTCTTGAAAAACCCTATACCCTTCTGGAAGCAAAGACTCACACCCTCATTGACTGGGGAAAATAAAGGATCAGATAAAAAGGCCCCTAGAAGACCTGACCATTAGACAACTACACTGGCTGCTTACTACTGATGTGAATTGATATGTGAAGAATTTTATCAGTACCAAATGTTCCTTACCTAGCTACTTATCAGGACAAAGGGGAGGAGGTCAGAGAGGTCTGCTCCAAAGAGGCAAATCCAAACACCTAACAACCTTTAAAGAAACCTGTCCAGTGCTGACATTATTTATTTTCCCCAAGATTTGTACTGCTGTCTTTATTTTAGATTAAAACAGATGCAAAAATATATCTAGAGTTAGCAGCTGAAAGACTTAATGATGATGGTTTTAAAGAAAACTTTAGAATTTCTTAAGAGCATTACTGAGTGAAAACATGGATACAAGTTGAATGATCCACAAAGGGCTCTTCCTGCAGAACTTTCAAAGTCTATATTTCATAGTTTTTAATTTACATGATATAGCACATCTATATAAAGAAAGGGGAAAACCATATTAAAAGATTGAGGAAAAAAATGAAAATGTTACCACATATAAAGATGTGCCAGATCATCTAAAGATTCTGCTAGCTGAGGGAAATGCAAGAGCATTCTTCTGTCTGCCTCAGGCCAAAAACCATAAAACTTATATTATCTACCTATTTAAAAAAAGTGAAATCAACATATGGTTTCCTACATCAAGTGGAGAAAAGCAGTTGTGGAAAACTAGTGTCTTCAACTGACACAGCTTTTAACAGAACACACACACTTAAAGCTACTGCGCCAGCTCAGATGTGCAAATACTTCAGCAGTCAGAAGAAATTAGTACCTAATAGCTGTCAATCTATTTGTAGCAATTCTGTAGTAATTTCACCATCTAGTTTATGACCAGAAAGCCTAAGACACACAACTGGTATCTCTTACTTCTTCAGATGGTCCTTTCTAGAGAAAAATCACTGAACTATCAAGTTGGGAAAGTCTGATTCTAAGCACCTAAACATGCTACATACTCCAGGAACTATAGAAGTTATTTCATTGTTGAACATAAGAGTTCCCTTTACTTAGAAATGCTTTCTAAACTTTTATTTTCCTTGTATGATTCCTCAAAATTTAAGTGATTGCTGGATATATAACTTAATATTTTTATTGTAGTTCATTTTAACTATTAAAATCCAGTTACTGAACTCATATACAACAAAGCAACCGTCTTTTCTATGAAAAAACATAACAATGAGAATAAACTGCAGATCTTCAGATTCTGATAAATTCTGACCAGATGCTATGTCTACCTCTGACCAATTAAGCAAATACATTTCTATAATATATAAAAAATAATGCACTGTTGTACTTAACACACTTGTTTGCCAGCAGGTTTGACAACTGCCCCGATGACAAGGTTCTTCACATCTATGAAGCCCACAGTTGAGTTTGCGACCACAAACCAAAGAACACTTATGTTCCGTGTCCTAGAGGAAGGCAAAAAAAAATTAGAATTAAACTATAAAATCCACGGGTTTCTTTTTCTCTGTGAGGTCATAATACAGCAACTGCAAAATCATGAGGAAGAAATAACAAGTCATTGCAATGGGTGAGTTTCTGCAGCAGGGCAAAGAGGCACATATCTGCTGAGATGACCAATCAACTATAGAGGTTTTCTGCCTGCTGCAGGCCTTAATCTTGGATATTGTGAAGGGAGTGCCTCTTAATACTATTGCCTACTGCTATTCCATGTTGTCACAAGTGATAAATGCCAGGGCAAAGCTGGACAGGACCAGAAGTAAGTACAGAGCTCTGGGGGCAGTACTGAAGCGTATGTGGACTCAGGTACTGTTCCTGCTGGCAAAGGGGTATGGGTGTGAGAAAGGCACTAAAAGGAGAGTTCAATAACTGGCTGCAGAACTAGGGCTGGTATCAGGGTTTTGGGTTCTGTGATCATGGGACCTTGTTTGCAAATCAGTATCTACTTGGGAGAGACACGATCCAATAGGATTTTTGCCTATAAGCGCCTAAACTAATGATGGGGGAGGGAGAGAGTAATGCATCAACCCTGTGAGGGAGTGACAGACAAGGTTGACAAGAAATTGGCATAGGGTGATGTGAAAGGAAGGTATAATAATCAACAAAAAAAGGGGCTGAAGCAGGGTCACTCCAGCACTTCCATGTAAACCAGGAAGTGCCTACAAGAAATCCCTCAAATCCTTTCTGGGAACTTAATATGTTGGGATACCTCCCCGAAGCACACGCACTGGTGAATAAAGGGGACGAAATAGAGACCTGTGTGCAGCTGCAGGACTATAATCTTGTTGGAATCGTGGAGACACAATGGGATGGCTCCCATGACTGGAATATTGCAATGAAGGGATACAGACTTCTTAGGATGGGCAGGCTGGAGAGACAAGGAGGAGTTGTACTTTGTGTGACACAGCAGCTCGGATACATGGAGCTCTGCTTGAGGATGCACTGGGACAACTGAAAAGTTATGGGTTAGATTTATAGGGAAGAGAAGTGAAGGTGGCATTATAGTGGGTGTCTTATAGCACACCTGACTGGGAAGAACAAGTGGATGAGACCCTTTGCAGACACATAGGAATAACCTCACATTCACAGGCCTTGGTCCTCATGGGGGACCTCCTGAACACTGATAATCTGCTGGAGGTACAACATAGCAGGACATAAGCAATCGGAAAGCTCCTGAAGTGTGTTGATAATTTCCTCGTTCAAGTGGCAGAGAAGCCAATGAGGGGAGGTGCTCTGGTGGACCTCATGCTCACCAGTAACAAAAAGGGTCTTGTTGGGAAAAGGAAAGTCAAAGGCAGCCTTTGCTGCAGTGATATTTACCAGAGAAGTGGTAAATTTTACCAACTAAAACTGATTTCTGTCTGCCAAGACAAGGAACAGAAGAATACATACACAAGTACAATAATCAGTGGCTAACAATGGCTTATGTGGTTACATGTACATACGCAAAACTCTCAAGAGAAAGGAAACGTCTAGAGATAGATTCCAGCCTGTATTTCTATAAAATAATCAAAGAAGTTTCATATTTTCAGCAAGCTAAAAAGAATGAAGAGCCATTAAAAGGTGTTTTACTAAGCCAGACACTGTATGAAGTTGATGATTAAGAATAATTATCAGTGGTGCCCAATGACAGGACAAGAGGCAATGAGCACAAACTGAGACACAGGAGGTTCCCTCTGAACATTAGTACACACTTAAAAACAACAACAGCAAAAAAGCTATAGGAACCAGTTCTTAATGCACTGATATTTGAATAGTAAGTTTAGTTTTGAAACTCTAATGTGGAAAGGAAAATAAATATACAAAGGGGAAAAAAATGGCTAGGCACACCAAGTTTTCTCATTTTGCTATTTAAATTTTCATCAAAAATTACACTGCTGACAACTGCTCCTTTCAGGTACATCTGAGCCAAAGACTTCTGATACTTATTTTTGCCAACCACAGTGATGCAAAAATACAGTGTAAATAACACAGAGCTAGGCTCTTTTCAGCAGCGTCCAGTGCCAAGACAAGAGGCAAGAGACACAAACTGAGACACAGGAGGTTCCCTATGAACTTTAGCAAAGCTTCTTCACTGTGAGGTTGACAGGTCACTGGCACAGGATGCCCAGAGCATCTGTGACGTTTCCTTCACTGGAGCTATTCAGAAGCTGTCTGGACATGATCCTGGCTAAGTAGCTCTAGGTGGCCCTGCTCGAGCAGTGGGGTTGGACCATACAACCTTCAGAGGTCCCTTCCAACCTCCTCAACCATTCTGATTCTCTAATTTTCAAAACTGTATAGTGCAAAAAATAGCTTAGGCCTGATCCATACATTTATTCATTACAGCAGGGATGCACAATTTTTAAAGTTGATTTTGCTAAGAGTTAGCTGCATCATAGCTTATAGTTCTTATATTAACTGGTATCCCTCCTTTCTCCATTTTCCGTAGAATCACTAGACCAACAAAAAGCACCTTCACTGCATTTGCATGGAATGTGTTTTTGCAATTAAAAAGATACACTTAAAATAAATGCTGCAGAATAAGTGTACATACAAACTTTTGGAGCATGACTAGTACTGGAAATAGACAAGATGCACAAAAATGCAAGGATGCAAAGGCAAAGAAGTCTTTCAACTTCACAACAAAAAACAAACACAGTTCACAATGAAGAGTTTTATAAAACCACACATGCACTTACCACACAGCAAACTTCATTACACTTGTGCCGTCCACATGATCTTTTTTTGTTGCATCGCTTGTCGCACATGAATGTAATTGCAGCTGTTACAGAAAAAAAAAACATAAGTCATGATTTGCTCTTTACTCATGCTGAGAACAAAAGCTGAAGTTACAATATTATGCTAAGGCTGTTGCAAGACCTGGTCTAGAAGACAGTAATGAAGAGTAAGTCAGCATGCAAAAATTTAATCACTTGTTCAAAAAGATTTTGGAGTGCAGAACAAGTCAGACTAGTTTATTTCACATTATTCTTTATACCATAAAATCTGCAAACAGAATACACAAAATAGGATACACTGATACACTGAAGTATCCCAAATACAGTTTAAGACCGCTTAAATTGGTGTAAAGAGTGAAAATATCAGCGAAATACAACTACTGCTGATATAGTGATGAAACTGGCACTACAGAAATTTTATCACCATCTATAGGTAACATGAGCAATTACTTCTGAATTCGAAAGAGTAAAGCCTTCATAGCCAAAAGCTCAAATTCGGAAATATGCATATTACTATCCTGTAAATAAGTACCTCAGTATGATGGGGGTCCATCAAGTAAACGTTTTCCCTATATTGAGGATCTTCAAAGAGCTTTTGAGGTTAGATAGCATAAAGATTAGGTTTTGTACGTGTGGCCAATAGCTATGACTTCTCCAAGCAAGTATCCTCACCATTCTGGATAGCCAACAACCATCACAAAGGACAGGAAATGCAACAAAGACAACATTTAGTGACCTCCTTCCACAGTAGCTCAGCTAGATACAGAGGATTACTACTGTGGTGTAGTTAAACTAGTGTTCCAGGTCTCCTAGCTTTCTTCCACGAGTGAGGTGATGTCTGGAGTGGTGGGAATGGCTGGAAACATCCATCCATCCTTCCTTTCATTTCCCTCCTCTAAAATGACCTCTCTTGATCACCTGCAAGATCAGCAGATAACAGAGTGCTCCCTATGACTGGCCATTTGGTGTTTGTGAGGCAATATTGCAGTAATTCTACATAGAGCAAGACTGTGACATCTTTACCTATTTATCAGCCCTAGCAATCCCCTTTGCATGAAATGCTGCTGTAATCCAACTTGCAAGGCCATTCTCAAGGAGTTCCAGTCAGTGATGCTGACAAAATAATCTTAGAGTCAGTTTGATACAAAGACAAAATCCCCAGATCAACTCCTGCTTTGGTTGAAGGCCAAAGAGCTTTCAGAACAGGTTTCAGGAGCTTTTCTTTTCTTTTTTTAAAAAGATGTCTATTTAACATAAAACACAGTCTATCAAAATTTGAAAATGAAAAACTGGAGACAGTATATCAACACAGAGAAGAACAAACAGCTAAAGAAAATCCTGGACAATTGAACAGAATATCAGAAATATCAGAAAAAATCAAATTAGCTCAGAAGTTACGACATCTAAAATTCTGTAATAGAAAAAAAAAACATCCAAGATAAAAATATACTGCAGAGATACAAGATCAGTGTCATAAACTGAAAAATGAAGATTAAATCTTGCCAACAGTCTGCTTGTTTCTGAGATTAGCTTAATATTTATCTTAAAGTGAATAAGAAGATACTAACACTTCTAATAGCAAAGTATATAAAAAACACTCTCCTCCCTCACTCAAATGTAGGTTGGTGCTTTTCTCCATAGAAGTGGTGCTGTCTGGAAACTCTTCTATGAAGTGGTTCTCTTCAAATTCACCCTCATTGAGCTGAATTTTGAGATGCTACATCCAGAATACCCTAAGTGCCAAATTCAAACTCTCTACTGAGCTCAGATATGAAGACCAGCAACACGCAACTATGAAGCAGAATGAAAGCTTCCATTTCTACAGGAATTTGGACAAGAACAGAGAAACATCATTACTTTGTATCCAAGCTGTACAAGATGACGCAAAGAGGAGCAGGATGCCAGGGGGCAACCTGTTGAATAGAAATAAACTGTTCAAATTGAAACAGCGCTTGCTTGGAACGTTCAAGGTCAAACAGTGTGGGAAATCTTTCCTTGTTTAACAGATAGATAGAAGGGAAAGACATTTAGCAGCATCCCAAGAAATGACCAACTTGACACAGAAGTAATGATAAAAGCAGCAGTATTGATCAGATACTTGCCAACTTCTTGAATCAAAACCAAAATTAATATGAACTGCATCTCATTTTTTAAACTTTGAAAAAAATTCATATTACATATTTAACATATTATAATACCTTTATTCCTGAGCAGAGCACATGGGACTTCCTAGAAAACAAACAGGGAACAATTACATTAGAACAAAGGAAATAATTGAAACTTACTCATCTAGAAAGCACCTAGTCACATGTGATACAGAAAAAAAAATCATGAGCATAACACGTATAGGAGAAAGGAACAAAAGTTGGAAAAAAAAATCTTAAATTTATGCATATCGCATTTCAATTTTCACTTTCAATCTTGACCTATACTTTTTTCCTTATAGATTCAACACCAACAAGAACTTGTAGTTTAGTATTCCTCACTTAATTCAGTAGGTAATGCCGTGAAGTAATAGGAACAGGATTGTCCTATTAAACCAGAAACCTGCATGGAGGACAGCAAAAGAGCTCTTCTAGAGAGTACTAATAAAATACACAAACTTGTACTTTGTCGAACCGTCCCACAAAATGCAAGCCTGATTCAAAAAAAAAAGTCAACTCTCACAATTGAAAGCTTTTTATGTAGATAAAAAGACTTCACCATGAAAATAAAAGGCTCCTGAAATAGTACGCAAAGATTTCAAAGCCATGGTTACGCACTGTAGCCCAGTTTAAAAATATATTAATTATTATAGCACAGTTGCTGACAGTCTGCTGGTCCTTAACATAAGTGTACTAAGAAAGGAGACCAATAAAAACTGATAATCTCTCAAAATATTTCAACAAATCTACAACCTATTTATTGCTACACAGTTGTAGTTAGCTTAGTATTTTAGACTACCTTTCTCCCAGTTTACATTACTCCTGGCAAAACTATCATTCTTTGTGTCATATAAATAATACAGGACATTATGGGGCTTTACGGCCACCTTAAACAAAGAAAATTCTACATAAAGGCTATAAAAATCCTTCCAAAAAAACTGTGTTCAAGGTAAGTTGTCTGTTTTATCACTTCACAGTATAATCTAGTTAACATATGTTTATCAGATCTAATACAATGCAGAGTCACAGAGCACAGCACATTTTGAGCTTCCTTTTCCTCAACCACTTCAGCTCCTTTTTCTCCACAACATCAAAAAACATCAAAGACCACCTGCTTCCACAGTCAACCTTTATATGTGCTCACCTTTTTTTTGAAGCCACACCTACAATAAATATTTGATGTTTGAGAACATGGTTTACACTCTCCTTCATGGCAAAGGCTTTCACATGTATGAACGAACTCTATCAAAGTGAAAATACAAAGATTAAAAATTAAAGAAATAAATTACATGGTCAGGAACTGGGAGTTTATTAGGAGCATCACAGGTCACAAATACTATGCTTATGTGCGGGGTTTCTAAAAAATAACATTTTCAGACAGGCATAAAAAGTTTAAGGACTTCACAATACATTGTTTTATGTATTGTGCCATTACATTGCCATTATTTTCAACTCTATAATCCTGAATATATAGACTAAAGTTTCAGGTCAACAATTAACATTGAAAATGTATACATATTTGTTATGTTTTATTAAGGCATAAAGAAAAAACCCTGCGTGGTAATATCCTTACACAAGTTCCAGGAATTTTAAATATACAAATTTTTCTTCCTTTTCATCCCAAAGGGATGACTTCCCATGCATAACCTAGTAAGTGAAATATGAAGGTAACTGAAATTCCAGTAAAATGTAAATTACCCATTCCCTCTCTAATTGTGGTCTTTGGACAGAGTGAATGGATCAATCATTAACAAGCCCTTGTTTTTTTCAGCACTAGACTCTCTACAAGTGTAGCAATTTATGACTAAATAAGTGGCCTTATAAAATTAGAGCTCTTCATCCAATCTCACAGTTAATTACACTTTAGTTACCTAATGCACTCACTGAAGTACCAATTTGCTTCAATTTCCACATAACTTCTTCCTTCCAACTGCCTAGTGCCATGTTTCACTTTGTGGCCCAACACCACGTTTCACTTTGTGGCCACAATAAATGAGTATTTATTAGAGGCTTACTAACAAATCAAAATAATTCGCTTCTACTAGTCTTCACATGAACCACAAAGACTTCAGGGGGGCTTTTAAGAGACCTCAGAAAATATTACTTGTTGGAAATTCCTACCACTCTCTTCCTCTACCAATACAGAAGTCCACATAACAGTAACTAGTGATTAAATTTTGTTTAATGGATTCTAGACAAACACATTTACTCATTTTAAAGTATGACTTCAAACAAACACAATCTCTCTCACTCAATTTGTTAAAACCCAAATCACTAAAAAAATATTTCGGAAATGAAACAGAAATTATTTCTTTTTTTTTTTTTTTAAATGAGAATTCAGAATATTCTGATGGAGAAAGATCTAATTACCATAGCTACCACAAGAAAGAGGTTTGCCACATGTTTTTCCACATGACGGGATAGGATCTGTGCATATTTTACGTTCAACACATCCTAGTTCCAGTAACTTGCTGAGAGGAGTCTGACCACAGGGACAGCGATACACTACTTGTGGAAGTCGTGGACAGAGCTGGCAAGGCTGAGGATGGCATATTTGTGTACAGTTGTGCCTCCCACAATTTAATTTTCTGGAAAAACAACAAAAATAACAACAACAAAAACAAATAAAATGAAAAAGGCAAACTACCTAAGAGTGACACAATCATTGAGTGTGAGTAAAATGACTTTTTTCTTTTCAAAAGCCTAAATTACAGTGACCTTACTTGCCACATGTATTCTGGCATGAGAAATTCCCGAATCCATCAGAGAATTCTTCCTTTGTCCCACACAATACTTCTTTAAAGTTGCTTCCACAGTAACACACTAAAAGAAAGCAATATTCCACAGAAAACAACATAAAGTACCAGTGACAAAACACAGCAATACAACTAATACGAAAAGGAAAATCTGGGAAACCTATCAGTCAATTTTTAGAAGTACAATGAAGTTGCTCTTCTTTAGATTTAATTCAGCAACAGAGATTTCTCAGTCCTACAGCAGATGAAATTCCTCTTATTTGACAAGGAGAAAAAAAGCTGAATGGAAAGCTCTATTTGCACAAAAAGCTTATTTATTAAAGCAGTACACATATACATACCTTATTACCTAGTATTACCTCAAATGTCAAGAAAATTAATTTACCATTTTCTACATAAACTGTTCAAAAAAAAATGCTTTTTTATACTGACAAACATACCTGGACAACATAATTGTCATTCAAGATCAAAACACAAGTAGCTTGTTGAAATGTGGTTACGCTATGATTCTTTCTATTATTTTTCCATGTACTATTAAGTCTTGGAATTATGTCACAAAATTAAGTAGAATCATAGGATAATTCAGGTTGAAAGTGCCCTCAGGGGTCACACAATCCAAGGTCTCACTTAAAGCTGAGTCAGAGGTAAAATGACATTACTCACAGTTTTACCCAGTTGGGTCTCAAAAAAAAAAAGTTTTCAAGAACAAAAATAATCTTTATAGCAGTTACATCATCTCAATTTAGCCTACTGCCTTCTCCCCCTACCATGCACAGCCTGGCTCTGTCTGTTTGATTACCTCCTATCACCTCTTGAAACACTTTAGTCCCTCCTCAGACTTATAAATCTAATGGAGTCCAGTTCCACCTGTCCTCATAGAGAGGGTGCTCCAGCATCCTAACCATCGTTCTTCTAGTTCAAAATTCTTCTAATCATGTCTATATTCCTCGTTAAATAAATAGCAATTCTAACAACTTTTACAATTTTTAAATATTCTACCAATAGATTTTTTTTCAGTAAATCACTTGTCTCTTGGTACGTTTTTTCCCCCCCTCTTGTTTTCTTAGTATACTTATCATGAGTGGATATGCTTAAGGCATTCTTTTACTTACCTTGCTGTACTGTTAGCTGGCAAGGCGAACATTTTCCTGCATGGCACACCTGGGTACAGCTGTGCTTACCACAATTTAAAGTATTTCCACATACGTTAGAACAATGAATTTTTGTTGACTGGCCACAACGAACTGAATGACTGCAGAAGAATGATACCACAGTCTGTTAGCTACCTTAAAACTATAGAACATTTATTAAAAAGCAAAATACTGTTTCAGTAAAATAACAAAGCCTTTGAAAAGGCACATAACTTAATGAACTGTTATGAAATATTACCCCATTTGTCCCATTTGCTATTTTTTTTCTAAAGCATGTCACTGTAACAGTAGCAGAATTTTCAGAATTTTCTCTCAACAAAAAGGAAAAAAACAAACCCTTTAACGTGAACCTAAGTATGATTATGCATTTGGCCAAAAGAGCAGGTATTTTTATCACAGACATCTTCCTGATAGCATAAATGTTCTCAAGTCCACTGAGCACAATGAATATAGTGATATGGCCGTTAATAGTGAGTCAGCAGTCTATAGAAACACTTTTTGCAATGAAAGAACAATACTATCCCCTGTCCAGTTCAGTGTGGCCTGAATTCATCTCACATCAATTGCAGTCACTTAATCGAGTAAAGGTACAACAACCCCCTGCGATCTTTATCTTACATTAATATATTTTATCCTTTTTTTCCCGTTATTTATTTTTATGCATAGGAAGTTTGCAAAGGTTAATAACATAAATTGCATTTTATTGTAAAATATTATGGCTCTAAAGCTTAATGATTTACTGGTCTTGATACAGTTGCAACAACTGACTTCACCCATTTGCATCTTCTTGGATTAATCACATATGACCAAAACACATCGTAAGGCTTCTCCAGAAAAGGAAAAAAAAATAAGTAATACCAAAGAGATCAAATCAAATGTCTTGATAGCATCAATGACTTCATGTGTACATGTCAAAAATAAAATAAGCAGAGCTAGAATTCAAAAAACAAGAAAGAAGTGCGTGTGGGGCGGGGGAAGTAAAGGAACACTGCTTTCCATTCTGGCCTGCTAACAAACTTATCTTACACAATTCCTGCAAAATGCATATGTGAAATAGTAACTTTAAAACATCTTGAAGTCTGAGGTGCCGTGCATCTTGGATGCTGATACAATACATATGACAAAATCTATTTAGAACCAAGTTTTAAATGTTAAATGCAGTATTATAGAAAAAAAAAACTGCAACCTGGTGGCACTTGGGAAAAATAATGTTCAAGGTTGTTTCATCTGTTAAAATGTTAATTGCAAGAAATAACAAGAAAATGAAGAAGTAATCTTATCATATAAATTAAATTCAGTAACCTACAATTAATCCATTTTCCACTGAATATAGTGCTTTCAACTGCAAATACTTCCACACAAAGAGATGCAACTTCTTTTAAATAATTAAGGTGATTTAATATTACATTCAAACTTTCAGAAATAATTGTAGAAGTCTGAAAAACACTTCTAGACTAAGAATGCTAACACAGAAATAGGTTTTTGTTTAGTTCTGGAATGGAATAACTCAAAATTACATTCAATTTGGATAGAAAAGGTGTGAGCTTTTTTCTACTTCTTTCACTGGATCTCCTACGAAAGCAAATAAAGACTAGAATGTGACTGAAAAAAAAAATAAAATCACATCAACTCAGACTGCTTGGACAACTCTGCTCCATGTCCCAACTTTTTTTTCTTAAAATGAAAAGTAATAGCTTTTTCTTTTAATATAAACGTCTCCAACTGATTTTAGCACATAAAAAAGCTGAAGCTCAGAAGAAACTATATAATATAAACTTTAAATAACTATAATATAGAAAAAGCATTATATAAACTTTTAATAAACTATTATTACATAAGCTTTTGTTTATGCAAAAAGTTTTTCTACCTTGTTTGTCCACATTCACATGTTTTTGTCACAAAGGCTGGGCATGAAGGACAAGGTCCTGGATGGCACAAGCTTAAAAATAAGTCATAAAAAACAAACAGAATTGCACAATTAATTCAAACTTCATGACACTCCTACAGAAATAAACCACAATGACCCAAAAATACTTTTTTTTAAAAATGGAGTAATACATTCTGAAAACATCATACATGATGGCTACAGCTGTAAAAGTCTCAAACACTTTAAGACGATGATGTTGAAGGAAAAGTTTCATAAACCTGCTGCTGTCAAATTAATAGTAACATTGCTACTTATATATTTAGCATTTTATACTTCAGCAACAGGCATGCATCAATTTAACTGTGTTCATTCCTCAAACATTACATATCCAAACCATTAGCAATTTTCTTTCTTCCATAATCAACAATTAAAGACCAAAACTTTTCTATGAACTATCATCTTTTCCTTGGTGGCTTTATCTTTCAATTCAGTAAGAGATGCACATGTCATTAGGTTCAACATTTCTAACTCTGCCAATAAGAGCTGTTGTTCCCCTTGTGTAATGGTGTGTTACCTACATGGGAGATGTGGCGAGTCTGCCTCAGTTTTCTTTCTAATCAGCAACTGCAATTTCCTGCAAGTGTCACAAATGCCAGTCCTCTACTTGAATAGCAGATCTCTCCTCCTACGTGAACACTAGATGGTCCCCCTATGCATTTAAGAGCTCTGTAAGGCACAGACAAGCCTAGGTTTGTAAAATTATACTGAACTAATTTGTCTGTGCTCTTCCCTAGCCAACTCCCAGTCCCCTTCTTTTGCAAATATAGCAACTAGCATGCAGAGCAATTCTTATAAACCAGAACTGGCCAGCCCAGAAGTCCTATTCTAAAACACAAAACAAAACACAGACACCAAAGACCTCAGTATTAAGTTCTGTTCAGTGCAATCATAGTCTTATTTTTACTGAACCTTGATTCTCTGTCTTCAGCACGGATGATTTCTTTCACAAGAAGGCTTAAACCAGTACAGAGAATAGAGAGAAAGTCTCAGTTACTGACTTCGTAAGATCTTTTTCAAATGCTCTCAAGGCTGTTGATAAGTCTGTCGTTACAGACTTATCTTAATGTATGTCAGATGAAGACAGATACACTAAGAACAACACACAATTTTTCTGACAAGCAAACGTTTGTATATTGAAAAAGCTGGCCTAATGCTGTTAATCTTGTGGATACCCTATTACATTCACACTGCTAAAAAAGACCTATGGAAAACATCCGAAACTGAAAATAAAATTGGTCTTTGCCTGTCTTCATGGAGTTATACAAATAAATGTTAATAAAAACAATCCAAGTTACATACACTGATTGCAATCTCCATAAGGATTCTGTTTCAATAGGCTGGTGGTTTGAACAAACAGATAAAGGCATTACATATGATGCCTTCTAAACCTCAACAGTTTACAAGCCAAAAAAAAAAAAGAAAAACAAAGAATAGAAGTAAATTGACCTTCAGTCAAATCAAGAACCACTGCTATTTAGATTAAAATATACACGCTCCATTACAGGAAAAGACGCACCTAAAATCTCTGGTGTAGACACATTTAAATTACTTTTATTCACTATTTTCTTGACTTCAACAAAAGTTCTTGAAACCAAGTTACAGAGCAGGTTCAGCTCCTGTAATAGGATTGAAATGTTGATACAACAGTTGCATCTGACCTCCTGTATATCTTCTGATATGAATTCACTTTACACAACCACAAATAGCCTCCATTTCTATCAAGCTTCAGTTGAGCTATATACCAGATACACCTGTAGGCATATCCTACAGTCAAGAAGAATTCAAATACAATCTTCAGAAGTTTTCTGAAGTTCAACAGTCACATGACATTCACTTACATGTTACAAAGATGTGGACAGTCCAAACTCTGTCTCTTCTTTCCACAAAGCTCCCCACAGCTATGAGGAATTTCATTTCTATTCCATTCGGGATTGTGTACCTTACCTAAAAAAAGGTCAAAGTCAAAAACGTGTATTGACTGTATCTTTAAAAGTAAATTCCACAGGAAGATCAAGCTCCAGAAAATTCTTTCTTCCTATGCTCTCAGCAGGTGCTTAGGTAGTTATTTGACATCAAACTAAAGTAACAAAACACAAGAAAGTGAAAAGGTCCCTTTAGTTGATCAGACTGCATAGTAGGTAAGAAAATTAAAAGGTTCAACCCCCTTGTTGCCTCAACACAGTAAAAAAAGATACCATTCCCAATACGTAAGATATAGCTAGTACAGAGAAGGAGAATGGGGGCAGCATGAAATGACTGCAAATTATAAAAGTGACTTCCCTAAAAAGAAGCAGATTCTGCATAAACCTTAAATGTTGACGTTTTCATGAATGGGAAGTCTTGAACAAGAAGTGATAAATCCTTTAGGTTATACTCATGGAATATACGAGGCTTTCAGGTAAGCACTGAAACTACATTTTAATTGATCTGACATATGCTTAGCAAATCTTGTAGCTCTAAGAGCATGAGATGATTGTCCTGGTTAAAGTTAATTACAACACTTCATCACAAAGACAAACCTAATTTGGCTGTCTGCAAGAGAAGCAACTGAACTAGTATTACAAATTAGAACTGCAACAATTAAGAACACCAATACATTTTTTAGTGACATAACTCTTTTAGTACACCTATGCTGTAAGTAGCAAGTTAGAGAAGTATGAGCACACAACATGGATGGCCTTTATTCACCAGGAATATCCTGAAAATTGGAAGATTCTGAAGAAAAATAAGCGAGAAATTTCCCCCATGCAATAGAGGAAAAAAACAAACAAACACACACACAAAAAAAAAAAAACACCACCACCAAGAAAAAAACACAAGGCTTGACCACACTCAACAGAAATTTAGTATTCTGCAGCATATACAAGATAGACTTCCATAAGCAGCTGGTTAGGTCCAAATGCCCTATCTATCATCAATATCTACTGTATAAAGGTTTATGTTCCAACATGGTGCTCTATTAATATTGACCCTGTGGACAACCTGAGGTTCATACTGTAGATCTTCCAAAATTATGTAACAGTCTAAAGAGAAATCAACTTAGCCTAGGCAGAATCTTTCTTATTTAACAGATGGATGACCTGTCCTAAAAGTAAAACTTTCATCTGGAATCAGAACAGTCATTCTACCTCAGTTATTGACCCTGTACTAACAGTATTTCATACATTTCAAATGACTGTCATAACAAGAACTCCAGATGTCTTACCTGAAATTGCATTGTTCTTAATTGACTCACTGAACCATTTAGTGAAAGAGAATCTCAGGTAAAATTCTTACCTATGACAGTGTAAATTTAGTTTAAGTTAAGTTCATTGGCTCTATTCCAAAATAAGCTATTTGGTAAGAAGTGGGGTGAAAATTTCTATTGCCACAATTACTGAAGGAAGGGAAAGCTACATGAAATCAACACCAATTTCGGTGTAAATCCCAAACAATCTATCTACATGTATGCAATTAAGTAACCTCATTCACTTCTCACTTCTTGTCATATACCTATGGCTTCGTGGATATTGCACTCAATTTCATCTACCTTTTTCATTAAACATGTATCTACATAGAAGTCTGAATAGTCCTAACGCTCTTTTCTATTTAACCAGTATGCGCCCCAATAAACATAAGTAACAAAACTGTTACATTCATACAGTCACTCTTGTTTTCTTACAGTAACATCAGTTGTATGCTTGAGTTATATATTATTTTGGTGTATCCTGGCCACAAAAGCAGACATAAAAGATACAGGTTATTTCAATCCTCCTACAGAAGGAAAGCTTTTAGGATAGAAGCCCAATTCTATTAAGTATTTTTATATAACTATATAAAAGCATATATAAATTATGAATTGTTTTGATGTTTTAAGCAACATACAGGGGTGTGATTTTCTGTGCAGCAGCCTTCCAAAATCAATAGTTTTAAACAAGGTTAATTTCAAGGACATAGGCAAAGGTGCAACAAAAAAGAATTCAAAAAAAAAAAAAAGAATCAAAAGGACGGAACGGTTTTTCTTTGCGAAAGGCATCAAGAAACTCACCACAGAAACAAGTGTAAATTCTAGGAACTTGTGTAGAAGCATTCTGACAAGCTGGACATCTCCAACCGCTATTACCATCTGTAGATAAAAAATTAAAGATAAAAGTGACGAAGTAATTAAAGGAGCTAATTGGTGAGCATAGAATAAGTACAGAAAAACAATAGGAAACGATGTGAGAGTAAGTGGTGAGAAAGCAGGTTAACAAAAGCAAAGTTTTTACAGTATCAACATAAACACACCAGTGGTACTTCATCTGACCTGACAGACTCATACGTTATATAGAAGCAAGAACTTTTTTTTTAATTGTACTTCTGTTATCATGTTCCCTGTTATAAGATGACAATCTACTTCACAGAACATAGACAGTCTTCACCATATCTGAAGATTTGAGAAAAAAGTGTTAAAATGTGGGAAATGGGCAAAAAAAATAAAACCACCCACAGACTTAAGCAACACCTATACTTTCTTTTCATCGTTGTCTCCTGTTATGATTTTACATGTATTGCAGAAGACCAGTTACATATCACTTCACACCCTGAATAAATTAGTGCTCTATAAATGAGAATAATATATTTTATTTAAATGGTGACTACACCTAACTATTGACACAGACTCTATTAAAGTATGCTTAAAGGTATTTTATTAAATAATAGTTTTCTTGCTTTTTTTTCAGGAAGGTGTTGGTTGGTAGCAATGGAAGGACTTCAGTGTATGGAAGACAACATTCATGAAGATGTTGACTGCAGTGTAAGGAAAGCAACATTACGACGATGTTTTCCAAATTCAGTACCAATCTGGCTAGGAACGAATAATCATTTAGATTGGAAAAGACCTTCAAGGTCATCGAGTCCAACCACCAACTTGACATATTGAGTACCATCACTAAACCATGTCCTGTGATGACACTTGTGAAAGCACTATTGGACACAAATTGGTTATATCAATACAAGCCAATTAGCCCTCACTGTTTCTCTTAACCAATCAATTTAGATGATGTATGAATATATGCTCAAGACCAACTTCAATTTCCTTACCAAGACTTATTTGAGTGCTGTAAACTTGCAAGCACCTTATGTGGCTGCTCCCACAGCCAGTACGCTAACCCCAAGGGATTCCCTACACTATGATTTTGTACAGCATACTTAGCCATTACATTAGCAATGCAATTCCTTTCAATCCTTTTTAAAAGCAGACAACTTGGAATACTGCTTCTGTTGGACTTCTAAATCAAGCACAGATGAGAGAACATGAGATTTCTTGGTGTGTAAAAATGCAGACAGAGCTTTGCACCTTGAAGAAATGATTGAATGATCTTGTATTTACATATCCAAACACAGAAATCAATTTTAACCACAATACTGGAAAGAATCAAAACAGTTAAGAGGATTATATGAAGTATCCAAAGAACCCTGAAAAACACATTTCTGACTTAATATATTTTTAGGCTTACTAGTTACCAGACACCATTAGTGGTAACTGGTAACCACTAGTTACCAGTTACTAGACACCATTTAGAACTAATTTTCCAACATAGAAAACAAAAATTTTTACTACCACACATATTTGAGAGAAAATGTACATATGAGAGAAAATACCTACCTTCTGCTTGAGAAGCCGGTGATCTTGCCCATTTCTTAATGCAATTCAGGTGGAATACATGGTAACAATTTTGGCAGCTCCACACAGGGGCTACTATTCGCACTACCTCGCAACATACCATACACTCATACTTCTCTGTGGTCAGCTGCTCAATCAAGGACCCTGCAAATAAAATATGTTACTTACATACAAAACATCAACTAGCTAAGAAAAAAATAAATTCCAAGATCTCATGTAATTTTAACAGAACTTCTTTTTCCTGTGTGGCTCTGAACAAGGTATTATTAGCTTGCCCCTGGAAAACACTTGGTACTAATTTCTCTAGTTTAAGAGCAGTGAAAGGGAGTACAAGATTTGCATAAAAGTGGCAACAATTTCTGTTGACAAACAACAATCATTGTGATCCTACAAAAGAGTTAATAGTTCTTAGCCTGCAAGTCTGAGGTTTTACATATTTTATATGAAATCATAAAAGTTTACATATAAATCATTTACATATGTATAATATAAAGTTTACAACAAAAATGTTGAAACTTATCAACTGGAGGAGTCTCATTCAAATTTAAATTTAATTTCCATCATTATTTCTGGAAGACCACAAAACAAATACAAACAGTGCTGTACCTGCATTATATAAACCAGACCCTCATAAATTGCTTTAGGAGTGGAATTGCTGGGAAACAACAGCTTAAACATAGGGTCTTTTGAGCCAAATGAAAGAATTTGAAAAACGATCTTGAAAATAAAGCAAGAATTCTAAATGAAAGATGAAACAGCCTGAAAACAGAGTTAGATGCACAATTATAACAAAGGTACCACATAACTTCAGTTCTGCCAGATTAACTCTCCCACCAAGTCGAAGATATCAAATGTATCTCAGAAATACTTGACCACAGAATTGTAAATCTCTTTATTAAATAGCTTTCACATAGTTTTTACAAGGGAAGTTAGAACCAATAACAAATGACAGAAGAAAAATGACTACTAATTCAAGATGTTCTGTACCACACATGACTTTGAGAGCATGACTATAGATGTCTGGAAAATTGCAAGTGTGTATTGGGATTATGTGGCACAGTTTGGGTACCATGGGGGGTGCAGGGATGGCTTCTGTGAAAAGAATGCAGAAACTGCCCCACGTTAAATAAGGGCCAATTTCAGCCAGCTCCAAAGGGACCTGCTGCTACCCAGAGACGTGCCAATAAGCAATGCTGTTTACGCCTCTGTGAGAGCATTATTTAAGGAAGGGGAAAAAAAATGCTGCACTACAGCAGCTGGGAGAGAGAAGAGTGAGAAACAGCCTTGCAGACACCAAGGTCAGCAAGAAGGAGAGGGAGGAGAGGTTCCAGGTGCCAGAGCAGAGTTCCCCTGCAGCCTGTGGATTAGGACCACGGTGGTTGGATCAGACTGTCCTCCTGCAGCCCATGGTGCACCACAGCAGAGCAGGTTTCCACACTGCAGCCCATGGAGAAAACCACAGTGGAGCAGGTGGGGCTGACCTGAAAGAGGCTGTGGCCTGTGGAGGACCCCCCTAGAGCAGACTCTGGGCCAGACCTGTCTCCCACACAGAGGAGCCCATGCAGGAGCAGGGGGCCTGGGGGGAGCTTCTGTCTATGGGGGACCCATGCTGGAGCAGTTTGCTCCTGGGGGATGGACCCCGTGGTACGGAGCCGTGTGGGAGCAGTGCTTGAAGAGCTGCTGCCTGTGGGCAGCCCCCGCAGGCTCAGTTCGGGAAGGACGGCATCCCCTGGGAGGGACCCCATGGGGAGCAGGGGCAGAGAGTGACTGAGAAGGAGCGGTGGAGACAAAATGCTATAGACTGACCACAGCCCCCATTCCCTGGCACCCTGCACCGCCCAGGGCGAAGAGGGGAAAGAGGGTGGATGAGGGGAAGGTGTTTTTGTTTGTTTGTTTCTCACTGCTCTAGCATGTTAGCAATAGGTAATAAATTTATCTAATCTCCCTATGCTGAGTCGTTTTTGCCCGTGACAATAATTGTTGAGTGATTTTAAGTCCCTAACTGTATGAGTTGCCACAAAATTCACTCAGGCAGTGAAAACTTACGGGTGTGCTTTTCACCAACAACTGCACATGGTTCTACTCCCAACTTCCAAAAACAGTATCTAGATTTCTAATTACCTTTTGGTACTACTGTTGAAAAAAAATAAGAAAATAATCCGGTTAGGAAAAGAATGCTATTCTTCTACCAGGGATTTTCCTTCTCTTACATAAAACATAAGAAAATTTCCTCTATAAAATCAATTTTTGAATTATCCCTCTCAAGACCCAACGTTCAGAACACCCACAACATATGTTTTAACACAATGCCTGATCTTTAATACCATAGTACACAACAGTCCAGAATGCTTACCTGTATGAGTTTCCTTGTTTTTTGGTATATCACTTTGCTTCTTCCAGTACTGGGTCCAGCTGAAATGAAGGGAAGATACCTGATCCCCCTTCAGCAGGAACTTTCTTCCATTACATCTTACAGAGTCAGACAATTCATGCTTGCTCTCACTGGTCAAGTTTTCATCATTTTTGCAAACAGAGAGTTCTTTCTTCCTCTCATTTTTATCTTTTGGAGTATATGCATGTGAAGACTTCTTACTTACTTTTGTATTTTTACTACGATGAGAATCATGTCTTCTCTGACACTCTTTTTCCATTGGGGGTTTATTCCACACAGGCTTCCGGGGATATCTTTTGTTTACATAATTGTAACCTTTCTGTTCATCCCCACTACCGTTTGGTGCCTCACAGAATGCCTTTCCAACAGATGATTCTGAAGAGTCAGACTGACTCAAATCCAACGATGGGACATTTTCAAACAGCTCTACTTTCTGTTTAGAGTTTATTCTCTTTTCTCGCTCATGTACTTGCCTTCCCTTCTCCCTGAAACCTCTTCCAGATGCGTGCATCAAGTGCGTTTTCTTTGGCTTTGCTCCTCTGCTATCTGCATTAGGTACTTCCCTGTCACTCTCTGAAGAGAGGAGGTCATTATATCCTCTAGGAGGTGCTCTTCTTCCATGTACCATTGCAGCATCTGAAGTTCCTGGACTTGCAGCATTATCAGTAGTACTTTGTCTGACCTTATTTCTAGCACATGTGCTATCATTTCTTGATCTGTGCCACCTCTGGCTTTGATAGTATCGATTTTTTGAACTTTTAGTGGTACCAAAATATTGGTGAAAGTCTTGAGAATTCCCATACTGACTTTCAGGATTAAAAACACCACAATGCTTTGTGGAAGAGTTTTCATAATCCGTAGCTCTTTCAGACAGACTAGAAAATGGTAAACCACTTCTACTCTGATTACTGTTAGATTCTTTCCTATCTTTATTTACCCAGTTTACATCTGTAGATTGTCTTTCTCCTGAAAGGGAGTCAGGGGCATCAGGACTGAGATTCAGTGCACCTAAAAAGTACAAAGACAAAAAATAAACATCTTAAAAAAAAATAAAAAGGCATACAGGCAAAGGCCTAAAAGTTTAATCAACTGCAAGCTAGACAGAACAACTAAAGATAAGTTTCTAGAAACTCAAGTTGAATCATATAGCATCTTGACTTCTTTAGACAAAGACTGTGAAGGCCTAGAGTTAAGAACAGAAAAAAAGCCTAAGATTTAAAAAAAAAAACAACACTTGAAGCAGCACTGCATGTATAAGCATGGTATACAGTGTGATAATCAGTGTTTAAGATGGGCCTAAGTTTCCCCTAAGACATTCACATACATGCACAAACCTGAAGGAAAAGACCTTTGCATACAATTTGAGATTTTAATACTGCACAGAACTTGGAATATAAATAATATTCCATCATCTTAAGAACAGCAATAATCAACGCTTGCATGAACTCTGATGCCACTGTTCTATACACAGATGCCTTAAATGGCAGAGGGACTACACAGGGTAGCCTGTTTTTCTATTATGATGTAATAAAAAAAAAAAAGCTTCTCTTGTAAAAGTCTCTTTCTGTCATTTCTATGACTGAAGTGATAAGAAAGAGGTGCATGTTAGAAATCCCATCTAGCTCAATTCTGAAACTTATTCTCAACAAAAAAGCCCTGGAGTAAAGAGGGACCAAACAAAAGGTGGTTAATACTCAAGGATCAGCACCTCCAAGGTCAAGAATGGTCCATCCCAACGAGCAGAAGGTCAGGCAGAAGTGGCCAAACTCACAAAAAGGAAGTGTACAGGGGGTGGAAGCAAGGACAGGTAACCTTGGGAAAAATGCAGAGAAAACATTAGAGCGCCCAGGAATGAAGTTAGGAAACGTAAAGTCCAAATGGAGTTGAGTTTGGTCAGGAATGTAGAAGACAACAAGAAGGGCTCCTGTAATCACATAGGTGGCAAAAGGAAGACTAGGGAAAATATGGAGCCACTGCTGAACAACAAGAGGAACATCATTACACAGAACAGGGAAAAGGCTGAGGTACTGAAAGCCTTCTTTGTCTCGGTCTTTCCTAGCAAGAATGGCATTTTTGGAATCCAAGCTCCTGGAGACCAAGCTCCTGGAGACCAAGCTCCTGGAGACC